>NC_056741.1:1793832153-1793897247 GCF_019279795.1 Protopterus annectens | reverse complement strand
AGGGTGAGGCCCTGTCAGGGTGAGGTTGGGATCCCCGGATCAAGGAAATAAGATCCTCTGCTAGACTAAGCATTTGAGTACTAGAGCTAGGCCTGCGAGAGGGGGTCTTAGCAGGCACACTCTTGGTAGATTTTGCTGCTTTAGTCCTGGCAAAAGCCTTAATCGACATGGATGCAGGGGGCCTAGCAGCTCCACGTGCAAGAGTAGATATATCAAGAGGAATAGTATCAGATAAATCCTGGGATCCTGTAGGAGCAGGTGGGATTTCAGTAGCAGATTCTGCCATGCTGGATGAGGCCTCAGTAGGAGGCAAGCTTTCGGCCGAAGGAAGGACCGTGGACTCTGTTTCAGCCGAAACAGAGACACTCGCGGTTGACTTAACTGTGGTTTCGGCCGAAACCGCGGACCACGAGTGTCGGTCCTTTTCCTTGCGCTTTTTAGTAAATTGCGAAGTCGGAGTCTCCGACGGCATGATATAAGCAAAAGCGGAGCCAAAACTCCTCAGCATTCGACCGACGTCTAAGTGTCCGTCGGTTGAAAGAAGCACAGGCTAGACAAGCTGCTACGTCGTGGTCTGGGCCTAAACAAGGTAGGCAGTAAGAGTGGAAATCTTTATGAGGTATTTGTTTCCCACAAGTTAAACAGTTATTCACTTTTTCTGACATCGGCTGAGGCAAGAAAGAGCCCCAACGGGTACTTAGCTTTAGAAGTCTTCGGTAGTAGTAATCTCTGGTTCTGACCGACCGGCACTTGCGAACAGCTTCTGCTTCGGGCGCCACGCGGCAAGAAAGACTGAGGAAAATGGCGTCGGCTGATGCCTTTATACCCGAAGAACTGCAGCTATGACATTGGGTGAAGTGCGACATCAGCCGAGGCCAGACCCAGACTTTGGAATCTGGCCGACCGAAGGGCTGCCTGAGGACAGGACAACCCATTTGTTAGGACTGCAGATGCATCCATGAAGGACATCTGAGAAAGGTATGTTGTGGTCAGGGGCTACGCAAGGAACACAGTATGAATGAAAATCTTTGAGGCATTTGCTTTCCACAAGAAATACAATTTTTGACTTTACTGACACCAGTTTACAGCAAGAAAAAGTTTCCCCAATGGGGTACTAAGCTTTAGTTGAAGACTTCGGTCCTGAAACTCTAAAATTAAAATTTCAGGAGTCAGCCGACCGGCACTTGCAAACTGCTTCTGCTTCGGGCACTGCACGTCAAGAAAGACTGGGGTAATGGCATCGGCTGCATGCTTTATACCCCTGACTACCTGACGTCATGGAAGTTGAGACAGCAACCGACGCAGGACCCAAGACTTTGATAATCAGGCCGAATGAGGGCTACTGCAAGCAGATAACCCAAATGTGATGACTGCAACAGTGAAACACGAAGAACATCTGATGATGCATAGATCCAGCCCTGGAACGTAGATACTTCCTGCATGATTCCCTTACAGGGATGTGAAGATAGGCTTCTTTCAAGTCTAGAGTGACTAACCAGGCATCCTTGGCTAGCATAGGTAGAAGCTGTTGCAGGGTAAGCATTTTCAATTTTGGTACCACCAGAAAGGTGTTGAGAATTGAAAGATCCAGGATTGGGCGCCAAGAGCCCTCTTTTCTGGGTACCAGAAAAGTCTGGGAATAGAAACCTTGACCTATCTGTTCCACTGGAACCAGCTGGATAGCTCTGATGGAGAGCAGGGATAGGACGATTTTGTTCCTCTGCCCACTGGTTTGGAGGAAGGTCTGGGAACCCTTTTGGGGTTGGCAGTGAATGGAAGAAAAATTTGTACCCCTGGGATACAATATTGAGGACCCATCTGTCTTTTGTGATGGACATCCAGGTTTTCGCATGAAGGGTAGTTTTACTCCTAGGGGCACAAGCAATTGGGGAGTGGGGTGGAGAAGTCATTATGAGTTTTTTCCGTAAGGAGGTGTCTTACCACTCCCTGCTTTGGAGGTGGGGGCACTCCATTGCTTAGATCTCCGCATACCATGAGACTGTAGTCTGTCTGGTCCGTTTCCCCTGGGTTGGGTTTGAGATGGTCTGGAGGGGGCTGGAAAGTACCAGTGTTTGGAGGGGCAAGGCCTACTGAATCTAGGAGGTTGCACTTGTAAGAATTCTTTAACAGTCTGCATAGACTTAGACTTTTCTTCCATCTTTTTAAGAACCTTTTCTGCTTTAGTGCCAAAGAAACTGTCCTTGATCAAAGGAGCGTCTAGTAACTGATTTGATATGGTCTGGCAAGGTCTGCTCCTTAAGCCAAGCATGTCTTCTCAGTACAGAACCAGTGACTGCTGCCCTGCAAGATGCTTCTAGAGCATCAAAGCCACACTGCAAAGTATGCTTGCTGACTTGGCTTGCAGTGTGCATAAGCTCCTGCAATTCTTTATTTTCTACACAGTCTGTAAAAAGTTGCTATTTTTTGTTTAAGTTCCATAATAGGTTACTGGTACTTCAGCATGTGAAACTGACAATTCAATGCCCTAATGGCAAGAGTTGCAGAGGTATATACCTTCTTACCCCATCTGTCCAAAGCTCTGGAATCCCTGTCCGAAGAGGTGGGATTCTTGGCTGTTGTTGCCATGATACCTTTAGGCCCCCTGGGAAATTATCTCTGGGTCAGCAGTAGGATTTTTGAAAAGAAATTTTGAGTGTCAGGTACTCTGCAGTACCTGTCTGGTTTCCTAGGGGCAGGGGGTAAAGTATCAGGAGCAAGGCTGGATTCCATAAAAACAATCAACTTCCAGGACTGGGGGTATTGCTAAAGGCCTGCGTTGTGGCAAATCTAGAAATTCCCTGAGTTTTGTTTTGGACTGAGTCTTGGCATTCTCAGTGGAAATGCTCTCAGAGTATGTAAGGTTTCACCAAAAGAAAAATCCTCTGGAGGAGAGGCAGACTGAATGGATTCCTCTGCATCTGAATCCTCATAAGTAGATAAGGGCATGTCTTCATAATCCGATACCTCAGTCATCTGACTCCTAGCCTGTTAAACTACAGGGGACGGATCTCTCTTCCTCTTAGCAGAGGAAGGCTGACTTCACCTAGTCAACAAAGTCTTCTGCCATTCTAAGCATGTCATTGTGGCAAGGGATTAGGTGCATGCACTTGGTTGCCAGTTTTCTAGGCGTAGCGTGTACTCTAGGCCTAAGAAACCTGGTAGTTTTAGATAAGTCGTTGGTTTGAGTCGAACATCAGTAGTGTGAAGAACTGCTTCAGAAGCCAGTGCCTGCTCAGCAGCTCCAGACCCATCCAAGGTAGAGAGATCCACAGGTTCCATAGTAGAAGTGTCCCGCGGCATTGCGGACTCCAAACGGGTCTCTGTAGAGGCCTGCAAATCCACTGAAGTGGGGATCAGGGGCTGCGAAAGCACCTGAGTACCGGCGAACTGGCGACTAGCTTAATGGAAGCGTCGTTGGCAGCTTTGGACCTCTGCAGTCTGTCTGTCTTTATCCCTATGTTTTTTCAGAATATCAGTAGTCGGATGGCTTACCAAAGCCATTTCGGAATACAGAGTTAAGAGCGAAATAATTTAGCGATGAGAGCCCAATGACAATTGGTTTGGATGTTGAACAAGTCGCAAAACCAACAGTGAGGTAGGCTGTGGTCTGGGTCTAAACAGGTGAGACAGTAAGAATGAAAATCTCTGTGCAGTATTTGCTTTCCACAGGCAAGACAGTTAACTTTCTGACATCGGTTAGAACAAGAAAAAAGGATCCCCAACGGGGTACTTAGCTTTAGAAGACTCCAGGATTATTCAATTTGTAAACGAAAAACTCCGGTAGCAGCAAACCGGCACTTGCGAACTGCTTCTGCTTCGGGCTCCTTGGCAAGCAAGACTGATGTAAAGGTGTCGGCTGCCTGTTTTTATACCCCTGATTATCTACCATCAATCCTGGAGCGACAACAACCGACGCAGAAATACTAAGTCTCTGGTATTCAGGCTGACTGAAGGCTACCTGCAGGCAAAAAAAAACAAGTGTGATGACTGCAACAGTGAAACACGAAGAACATCTCCAAGACTTTTCACGAAGTCTAAAGGCAAAGCAGAGAACAAAGTACAATGGGTATGTAGAAAACCTCATGAAATTTCCTGTAGGTACAGTGAATGTGCAGAAGGACATCCTTTGGTTTTTGTGAGGTCTAAAATGAAGGACTCCTTTAAGAAAAGTTTAATGTCTATCCTAGAAACTAAAGGAAGAGAGAGGGAGACCGGCAGAAATGGTAGGCAGGTGGGCTTTAACAGAAGAGTAATCCAATCCAGCCTTAAGGAGCTCGCACAAACTAGGGGGATGTCCACTGAAAACAGATCTAGCTATTTCTTCAAACACCAGATGGAGAACCCCTTCCATCTGGACAAAATAGGATCTCCTAGTATTGGGTTTCCTGGTCGCCTGCAGACTAAAAGCACTTCTGCAGAGAAAAGGTGTCAAGAAAGGGATCAGAAGCCTATCAACCACAGAGTCAGGCTCAGAGATGTTAAGTGTGGCTGTATAAGTCTTGTGCGAGAAGATCCACCCTGTGAGGTAACTTGTGGTGATTGCCCTTGGCTAACTGCAGAAAATGGAACCAGTGCAGTCTTGGCCAAAAGGGGGTCACCCACAAGATTTGTGGTTTATCCTGCCGTGTTTTCAGCAAGCAGAAATTTGAGCGAATGGGGGAATGGATAGCCATCCCCTTCCATAATGACGGGGTGTCCACCTTCCATACCAGAGGATCTGGGGCTCTGGTACAAAATTCTGGAAGGTGTCTGTTCAAGGGGGAGGCAAACAGATCTACTTGAGTTCCACCACACCGGGGGAGAATGTCTAAAAACACATCCCTGTGAAGCATTCATTCGTGGGCATGCGTGATGAACCAGAAGACTATGTCTACCAGAACACTGAGTTGAAGGAATGTAAATGGCTAGTAATGTGACTTTTGCTTGATAGGTAATCTCTCAGGCCTGAAGGGTCAACCTGCAGAGTAGGTAAGACTTTGTGCCCCCATGCTTGTTCACAAACCAAAGGACTGTGCTGTCTATGAGCAGTTTCAGGGGACCTGGGCAGAAAGACTGGAAAGCTTGGAACACTAGAAACAAAGCCTTTATCTCTGATGTTGATAAGTTTCCTTATGGAAGGAGGCCGAAGGCCTTGGACTTTTAGGTGTCCCAATGTTGCTCCCCACACCATGTTTGAAGCACATGAAAAAGCTTCCTGCACAGGATACGGGGCTTGTAAAGAAAGACCTGGATTCAGAAAAATTTGTTGAACCTACCAGTGTATCTTTCAAACAAGAGGGAAAACTCTAGAGGATGAGCATGCTGACAAGACAGTTTTCAGATACCACTGGAATTTTCGCATGTGGAGTCTGGCTAAGGGTAACATGGGAATTCGACACCATGAACCCTAGCATGCAGAGAAACTTTCTGGCTGACTGAGCCAGCAGCTGTTTGGAGTAGGGCAGAAGAGATGCATTTTTTGTGCAGGGAGGAAAACCATCATGAGGGGCAGTAACAGAAAAACTTAGTATTTCCTGAACAGAGTGAATGGGAACGAAGATGCGTCTCTTATGTTTAGAGAAAACAGAAAGGCCTACAGAAGCAAGAGAGTACAGAATCTGGATAGTGGGCATGCAGGTGGTGGGCACCTGCAGGAATAGATAGAGTTGGGACACATCTAAGATTGGTCTCCATGGGCCATCTTTCCTGCGGACTAGGAACATCCTGGAATAGAACACTTTTCCTCTTTGCAGAGGTGGAACTTCCTGAATGGTCCCCTAAGAGATCAAGTCTTAACACATGAGGAAAAAGGATCTGGTTTTGAGGGGGGTAAGGGATACCCATGAAAGAAGATGTGGGCTTCCAAACCACGTAGTAGCCATTTTGAACTGAAAGGACCCATTTGTCTGTGGTAATGCTTGTCCAAGAAGGAAAATGAGAGGTGTGGGGAAAGAGATGTTGGAAAGATTGGAGAGGTAACCTACCTGGCTTGTCAGGAAAGGGAGACTTTTGGGCAGAAGCTGGTTGTGATCTAGAGGAGCTGTGCCTGCATGTCCCTTTCTTGTGATGGAGGGGAGGAGCGAGTGTCTTCCTCAGAAAATGAGGTCTAGAAGCCTATAATACTTTGGGACTGGGGACAAATGTGCTTCAGTTCCTGTATCCCTTTCCCTTGTAAAGATTTAAAAAGGGCAGCAGCATTACCATCAAAAAGAGAATTACTGTCAAGAGGGGCATCCACAAGTTTTGCCTTGACATAATCAGGCAAAGGCTGCAATCTTAGTCAAGAGCATCTCCTAAGGACAGATCCTGATGCAGCTGATCCAGCAGATAGCTCAGCTGCATCATAAAGTACAGTTTTGTACCTACCATAAATGTAGATGTTCGAAGATCCACATTGCTGCAGTCCTTACACTTGGGTAGTCCGCTGTCCTCAGTCGGCCCGAATATCAAAGTATAAGGCTGACGTCGGTCAAGGCGCATTTGACTGACATCAGGACGTCAGGGTACAAATGCGCATGACCGACGTCATATCCTCAGTCTTTTCTTGCCCCAGATGTCAGAAGACCCTAAAAATAAAGGTCAAAACCAAAAGACAGCAAACAACCAACCACCCTTGCACTAATTCTATGTACAATATATACAATATACACAATATGTACAACCCAACCCACACAACCACCTCTAACTACAGAGGGGAAGGAGGGAGGATTGACTGCAGCAATGTGGATCTTCGAACATCTACATTTATGGTAGGTACAAAACTGTACTATGTTCTTCATCTCACATTGCTGCAGTCCTTACACTTGGGTAGAATCCCAAAGCAGAGGTAAGGGAGGATGGCTAAACTACAAGGAAGCAGGAGCTGCCAAAATGCCCTGCAAAACAGCAGTGGCAAAACCAGCCCTGGATTTAGAGTAAAGTGGCAGGTGATAATGCCTAGAGAAAGTATGCACTGAACTCCAAGTGGCTGCCTCCAAAATATCCTTGGTTGCCACTCCCTCAAAAAGCTGTTGAAGTGGCAGTAGCCCTAGTGGAATGAGGCCTAATCCCAGCTGGAATCTCCTTGCCATGATGGGAATAACAGAAAGCAATGCAAAACCCAATCCACTTAGAAATAGTTTGTTTTGACACAGGCTTGCCCTGAGAACTCAAAGCAAAAGAAACAAACAACTGCTGAGACTGCCTGAACCCTTAGTTCTGTCCAAATAATAACGCAACTGCCTGTGTACATCTAAAGTGTGCAAAATCTTTTCCCCTTTATTTTGGGGATTTGCATAAAAAGTAGGCAAATGAATAGTTTGGTTTAAAGCCACACTAGAAACCACCTTAGGCATAAAGGAAGGATTAGTACGTAATGATACCCTATCCTTATGGAAAATCAAGAAAGGCTCAACCGCCATAAGGGCCTGCAATTCAGAAACCCTTCTTGCAGAGGTAATGGCCAACAAAAAAGCAGTCTTCCATGACAAATATTTCAACTCTGAAGTAGCTGCAGGCTCAAAAGGTTGTAGAGTGAGTTTCTCCAACACAAAATTGAGATCCCAAGCAGGAGTAGGAGCTCGTGGGGTCTTATATTCTTTGCCCCTCTAAGAAATTGCTTGAACAAAGGATGAGAAAACAATGGTGGGTCGCAATCATAGTGAGCGAAATTGCTGCAGCATGAACTTTAATAGAAGAGAAAGACAAACCTTTGTCTAGTAACTCAGTAAGATATTGAAGAGCCACACACAAATTTGGCTCAGAAACATCAAAATCTTTTGCTGCACTCCAAAATAAAAATCTCTTCCATTTGTCTGCACACTTTCCTTGTACTAGGCCTTCTAGCTTCCAAAATAACATTCAAAACTTGCTGAGGAAGTGGAGGCCCACTATGGTTCAAAACAGAATATGCCAGGCTGTTAGGAGCAGAGAGTGAAGCTTGACATTGAGCAAATGGCTGTCCTCCTGTGACAACAGGTGTGGAATCGAAGGCAAAGGCCATGGAGGCTTCCGCTCAGACTTCTCAGTAATGGGTACCAGTGCTGTCGAGGCCAATCTGGAGCTATTAAAATCATCCTTGGCTTGTCCTGTCTGACCTTTAGAAGTACCTTTGGGAGGAGAGGCAGAGGTGGAAAGGCATACACATGAAGATTTTGCTCCAATTGAAAGAAAGAGCATCCACTCTCCAAGCTGTGGGATGAAACCTTTTTGTGCAAAACTTTGGCAGCTGATGGTTTAGTGGAGAAGCGAACAGATCTTTGTCTGGAGTTCCCCATGACACTGTCAATTTCTGAAATACATGAGGATCCAATTTCCACTCGTGGGGATCCATAATTTGTCTGCTCAACACATCTGCTAAGGAGTTCTGTGCTCCTGGCAGAAACCTTGCCTGAAGATTGAGCTGTAAACTGAGAGCAGTCTCCCACAAAATCATTGCTTGCCTGCATAGAGGATAAGAATGCGTTCCCCCTTGCTTGTTGATGTACCACATGACAGTTGTGTTGTCTGTTAGAATCAACACCTGCCCTGGAAGAAGTAATTCCTTGAAAGCTATTAATGCAAACTGGACTGCTAACATCTCCTTCATGTTGATATGTAGATGTTGTAGTCTGGCAGGCCACTTGTCTTGTATCCACTTTCCATTTAGATGAGCTCCAAGCTTTGTCTGAGGCATCTGTCGTTAAAATCTGACTCGCCTCTGGCCGGGTCACAGAGAGTCCCTTGTTTAGGTGACATTCCTGAGCCCACCACAAAAACTCCTTTTGAATGCAAGGTATTATTTGAATGACAGTGTCCAGATCCTGGCAGTGCTGTGTCCATATATTTTTGAGATACCATTGTAGCTTCCTCATATGCAGTTTGGCATTGGGAAGCACCAGAATACAAGATGCCATGAACCCTAAGGCTTGAAGGACTGTCCTTGCAGTCAGCCCGGACTGATGAGATAGTTGATGGAAGTAAAGGGATAGACTTTTGTTTGTCCGGGTTAAAAGGCCATCTGGGATGCTGTATTCAGTCTCACACCCAGAAAGCACATGTCCTGAGAGGGTACTAGACTGGACTTTATTTCGTTCACAGAATACCCCAGGCATCTTAGCACTGCTATCACATATTCCAAATGATGAAGAAGCTCTTCCCTTCCTTGAGCCAGAATCAGGCAGTCGCCCAAATAAGGATAGATCTGTATTCCTTTTAGCCTGAAGAAAGCTATCACTGGAGCCAGAACTTTCGTGAACACTCTGGGCGCAGTAGATAAGCCAAAGGGCAATGCAGAGAACTGATAGTGAGAAGTCCCAGCTCGAAAACGCAGATACTTCCTGCAACTTAGTCTGATAGGAACATGAAGGTAAGCCTCCTTGAGATCCAAAGTTACCATCCAATGATCTTTGCCCAGCAGAGGTAAAAGCTGCTGCAACGTCAACATTTTGAACTTGGGAATGTCCAGATAAGTGTTGAGGATAGATAAATCCAAAATTGGTCTCCACGTGTTCCCCTTCTTTGGTACTAGGAACAGGCGAGAATAAAATCCTAGGCCCACTTCTGGCATAGGGACCGGCTGTATGGCCCCTATTTGGAGCAACAGAGAAACTTGCTTGTGAGCCTCTATTCTTTGAGGAGGATCGTCTGGCATGCCTTTGAAAGGAGGCAAGGTATGGAAATAAAACCTGTAGCCGTGGTGTATGATATCCAATACCCATCTGTCTTGGGTAATTAAACTCCAATTTTCTTTGAAAAGTGCCAACCTTCCTCCCAAAGGCGCTGCCAGACGAGAAGGCTCTGGCAGCTGAAAAGGTAGGTCATTGGGTCTGTTTACGAAAGGACTGACCCCTGCCCTCACCCGAAGACTGTGCAGGAGAACTCCCTGTTCTAGGCCTGAAAGAGCCCTGAGCTCTGCCCCTACCACGCCTAGATCTACCCCTAGACTGGGAATCATAAGAAGGATACGCCCACCCCTTAGTAGGCCAATTTCTACTAAACTTTGGAGGCTGGACCTGCAAAAAATCTTTAACAGTCTGCATAGACTTAGCCTTGTCTTCCATTTTCTTTAAAACTGCCTCAACAGGAGAACCAAACACATCAGATTGCAAAGGAGCATCTAAAATCCTTGTTTTAACATGGTCAGACAAATTCTGATCCCTCAGCCAGGCGTGCCTGCGAAGAACTGACCCAGTGGCAGCCACCCTAGACGAGGCCTGTACAGCATCAAAACCACATTGCAAAGAATGCTTACCCACCTGTTCAGAAACATGTACTAAATCTTGCAACTCTTTACAATCAATACCTTCTGCCAGAGCATCAACCTTAGACTTCAGTTGTGAAAGAAGATAGTTTTGGTATTTCAACATGTGAAACTGGCAATTCAAAGCCCTCATAGCCAGAGTGGAAGAAGTATAAACTTTCTTTCCCCATCTATCCAAGGCCCTGGCCTCTGTCTGCAGGAACCGGATTCTTTACAACAGAAGCCTTAACACCTTTAGGCCCCTGGCTAACAGTTTCTGGGTCTGCCCTAGGACTCTTAAAAGAAACTTATGAGCTTCAGGCACCCTGTAATACCTATCCGGTTTAACAGGAGCAGGAGGCAAAGAATCAGGATTAAGAGAAGCCTCTGTAAAAACATCCTCCACTACATCCAAAACAGGAGGTATAGCCAAAGGCCTATGCTGGGGTAAAACAAAATTCCCTAAGCCTTTTCCTGGAATCAGAGAAGTCCTGACCTTCCCACTTAAAATGCTCCCTCATGGAATGAAGAGTTTCTGAAAAAGAAAAATCCTCAGGAGGAGAAGCAGAAGGAGTAGAATCATCCACATCAGAATCAGAATAAGGAGAGTACTCCTGCAAGTCTTCAGCCGAAGACTCTGAAACATCTGAAGCCTGCTCAAAACTCCCTAGCTCAGGCTGCACCCTAGGTCTCTTATCAGGAGGGGGCATAGAACCCCTAATCAAAGTAATCAAATCTTCTGCCATTTTAAGCATATGCTTCTTGGGCAAAGTCCCTGAAGAACTAGGGGTAAAACCAACTGAAGCTAAACCTGGCCTGCCCCTGGGAGAAGCCTTGGAAACAGAAGGAGAGGGCCTAACCACCCTAGGCAGGGAGGGGAGTATAGTAACCTGAGAAGCCCCATCAGCCTGGCCTGCCTCCTGAGGCCACATCTTGCAACAACAAAGTCTCTCCCTGGGAACCCAAAGAAACCTCCGGTGGAACCACCGGCTCCACCGACACCTCTAAAGAACCGACGTCCGGTACTGATGGTTCCTCTAGCCTAGGTTTAACAGCTTTGTCCTTGCGCTTCTTCGAAGAAGCGGGCGTCGGAGCATCCGATGGCATTTTATAATTGCACCGCTTCCCGAAGACTAACCTGGCACAATCTAATCTCCTCTTAACAGTGCGCTTATTGAATCTAGCACAAGAGCGACACCCAACAACGTCGTGCTCAGGCCCTAAACAAGGAATACACAAAGTATGGTAGTCTCTATGCGGTATCTGTTTCCCACAAGAAGTACAATTATTCACTTTTTCTGACATCCGGTAAACCACTGAGGCAAGAAAAAACTAAAATATTCCCCAACGGGGTACTTAGCCAACTTTGATTCGGTCTGAAACTCCGAAAACGAACAATTTCAGAATGCCAACCGGCACTTGCAACGCTGCTTCTGCATCGGACCATGCGGCAAAAAAGACTGAGGATATGACGTCGGTCATGCGCATTTGTACCCTGACGTCCTGATGTCAGTCAAATGCGCCTTGACCGACGTCAGCCTTATACTTCGATATTCGGGCCGACCGAGGACAGCGGACTACCCAAGTGTAAGGACTGCAGCAATGTGAGATGAAGAACATCTGCACTTAATGGAGTGTCTAGTTACTTGGGAAGAGGCTGTCAGATGACAGCTGTGCTTTGGCTGCAGAATCAGGGAGATGTCAGCAGCTGTGAAACTTCAGAAAGTAGGGGCAGAACATATTTAGACAAAGTAGGGGCATAACATATTTAGACATACAAGTCTGATAGTTAATGTTCAAAACTACTTATCCTCTCATTTTGCTGCCTGAGGTGCCAGAGTGCAGCAGTGTGAAAAATTTATCTGCAGACAAATCACAGCTGGATCTCTGCAGGGGGGCATTTCAAAAAGATAACCGCTGTCCTCAGGGACCCTGTAGAACCTATCCAATCTTTCTGAGGCTGGTGGTAGAGTGTGTGGATTATATGACACAAAGGAAAGCATGCTGGAAAGCAGGAAGCACAGGAGGAATGGCTAAAGGGAAGTCCATCTGTAAGAGGTCATACCACCTCTTCTGCACTTCAGGCACTTGTGCACTTTCCCACTTAAACTCTCATCCTTGAGACAGTCTCTACAAAGGATGAATCTTCCCTCAGGGGAGATCTACTTCTGGGGAAGCATAACCCAGAAGAGTCCATTTCTGTCGATGAAACTTCTTCCTCAGAGACCTTCTGCTCCACAGTAGAACTCCTAGGTAAATGAGTAGAAACAGTAGTAGGGGGTTTAAACAGAGAAAGGTCTTAGTACTATGAAAACCTTAAGAATTCCTTAGGAAAAGTCTTGCCAGTCTGAAGAAGGATCCTGAGACGAGGAAACATGTTTTTCTTTTTATACAGGGAGGATCAACCCTAGACTGGGGTAGATGGGGCCAACATATGCCTGGGTTCCTGCACAGACTGTCAAACAGCTAAGCCAGGAGAGGTGCTATGAGAAATGTCCAAAGTAGTGGGCCACAGTTCCCCCATACCATTCTGAATGGACATCTGCAAAGCCTCTGCGGATGTGCTAATGGTACTCTCCTTAACAGCTTCCAAACCAGTACTAGCTGCAGGAAAAGAACCAGGTACTGAAAGGACCTCTGGGCCTTCATTGGCCTCAAGAGAGAAGTCTGGGTTCAGAGGCGCACCCAAAGATTCAGGCCTAAACTTTACCTTTTTCTTCAGAGGATCAATGAAATGGACTCGTCGTACCCTCCATTGTAAGTGCTAGTTACTGGAGTCCGATTGTCGAGGTGGATGTTAAGAGCAGAAAGACGACTGTGGAGCATCTTGGGGACAAACACCTGACAAAATCACTCGAGCCTTATGGCCGTGAGCGGATCCCAGACAAAGGAAACTGACTGTGGTAATTTGTTTGGAATCAGTCTTCCACAATAGCATTTGTCTATCTTGGATGACATTAACTTAAAAAAACATGTAGTAGCAAGAAAGAATAGTTGTATAAAATCTTACCATAACCACAAATGTCCTCTTCCATGTTCCAGTATTCTAGTTGTGGGATTTCCTATCCTCAGGGGACTCGTATGTCAGCTCCTGTACAAAAGCTTAAGCTTGGCTGTTGCAGCTGCATTGGATGTCAAATGCAAGGCCATAAACCAGGAGCCTTAAGTGTGACGTCTGCACGCACAATCCTCAGAACTTGAAGCTCAGCAGGTACAGTAGAAGGCCCAGTAGAAGGAGATGCCAGTGGTGTCAGGTATGGGACCCTGGGGTCTTTCTGTAGTAGACAGGTCCAGGATGAAGCTGGGATGAAAGGAGAATGAAGAGGGGTTTTTTGGTGGGTGGGAAGGAATACTGCAACATGGAAGAGAAGGACATCTATGGTTATGTTAAGATTTTACACAACTATTCTATGTCCTATTCCTATGTTGCAGTATTCTAGTTGTGGGAGAGTACCACAGCGTAGCTGGATGAGAGGGTGGCAGATGCAGAAGAGGATTCTGCAAAGCCCTGTAGGACTGCCCTGACAAATCCTGCACGTGCTCTGGAGACTTGGTCTAGCTTGTAATGTTTGGTGAAAGTATGTATAGTGGACCATGTGGCTGCTTCCATAATGGAAGCCATGTCCAGATTTTAGGAAAGCCTTGGAGGCGGCCATTGCCCCTGTGGAATGGGCCTTTACTCCCACTGGGTTTTTTTTTTTTCCCGTGGTGGGGGTAGCAAAGACAGATGGCTTTCCTGATCCAGCATGCGATGGTTTGTTTGGAGAAAGCCTTGCCCAATACTCTGGGGTGGAAGGAAAAGTACAGTTTTGTACCTACCATAAATGTAGATGTTCAAGTGCTAATACAGCTGCAGTAATCACAGATGGGTTTTCTGCCGTCAGGCGGGTCCTCGGTCGGCCGAATTCCAAAGTCTAGGTCCGGCGTCGGTTGTTGTCGCTTTCTTTCCTGACGTCAGTGCGACAGGGATATAAGACACAGCCGACGCCATTTTCTTCAGTCTTTCTTGCCCCAGATGTCAGGTGCCCCCAGAAGGAAGGCAATACATAAATTATATATAGTCAAGCAATGCAATATACTCAAAAATCAGTAGTTGCAAGCAAATACACCATAGAAGGATAACCCAATCAGGTTGTATGAGGAGGTGTTAGCCACTAGGCCTTTACTAAGAGGGGAAGGAGGGAGGGAAACCTGTACTGCAGCTGTATTAGCACTCGAACATCTACATTTATGGTAGGTACAAAACTGTACTATGTTCATCGTGCATACAGCTGCAGTAATCACAGATGGGTAGAATCCCAAAGCTACGCACAGGGTGGTAGGCACTAGGTGGAACTGGGAGCAGCCAGAATGCCCTGCAATACAGCAGTGGCAAAGCCTGCTCTAGTTTTGGAGTATAAAGGCAGGTGGTAGTGTTTTGTGAAGGCATGCACAGAACTCCAAGTGGCTGCCTCCAAAATATCTTTGGTAGGGACTCCTCTGAGGAAGGCTGTAGAGGTAGCTGTGACCCTTGTGGAGTGGGATCTGATGCCTGTAGGAACAGGTTTGCCATGAAAGGAGCAACAAAACCGTATGCAATGGCCTATCCATTTTGAAATTGTCTGTTTGGAAATTGGCTTCCCTTGAGCTCCTACAGCATAGGACACAAAGTTGTTCTGATTTCCGGAAGGGCTGTGTTCTGTCCAAATAGTAATGTAGCTGTCTATGCATGCCTAAGGAATGTAGCAGCCTTTCCCCTTTGTTTTGAGGATTGAGGGGAAAGGTAGGTAAGTGTATGGCCTGATTTAAAGCTACCCTGGATACTACCTTAGGCATAAATGACGGGTTGGTTCGTAGGGAAACCCTGTCCTGATGGAAGATGAGAAAAGGCTGCACAGCCATGACGGCTTGCAGTTCCGAAACCCTACGAGCTGAGGTAATGGCCAGAAGGAAAGCTGTTTTCCAGAACAAATATTGCAAATCTGTTGAGGCAGCTGGTTCAAAGGGAGGTAATGTTAATTTTTCTAGAATGTAGTTAAGATCCCAGGCTGGTATTGGTCGTTTCCTTGGAGGTCTTATATTCTTAGCTCCTCTGAGGAACTGTCTTAAAAGTGGATGAGAGAATAAGGGTGGATCAGTGTTGTATTCTGCAGAAATGGCTGAGGCATGAATTTTGATGGAGGAAAATGAAAGTCCACTGTTCAACAGCTCAGCTAGATACTGTAATATCTGGGGCAAATTCAGTTTCCTAGGATCCTGGCCTTTTTTCTCATTCCAAGCGCAAAACCGTTTCCATTTTGCGGAGTAAGCCTTTCTAGTAGATGGCCTTCTGGGCTCCAAAATGACATCCTGCACCTCTTTGGAGAGTAGGGTCTGTTGTGGTGTTAAGGAATTTTCCATGCAGCCAGATTGAGTGTTTTCAGCTGACTGTGAAGAGTTTTGTAGCTGTGCTGAGTCAGTAGAAGAGGCATTAGAGGGTAGGGTCCAGGGAGGAGTATGTGTTAGGCTCCTCAGGAGTGGGTACCAGTGTTGTCTTGGCCAGTCTGGAGCAATCAGTATCATCTTCGGTCTGTCTACTCTTGCTTTCAAGAGCACCTTGGGCAGAAGAGGCAAAGGTGGAAAAGCGTAAACTGTCCATGCTGCCCAACTGAAAGAAAGGGCATCCACTCTCCAGGCCTTTGGATGAAAGGTCCTTGAACAGAACTTTTTCAATTGATGATTCCTGTGGGAGGCGAAGAGATCCATGTCTGGTCTTCCCCACGCTTGGATTATCTTTGTAAACACTTGAGGATGCAACTTCCATTCATGTGGATCTGTCATATTTCTGCTTAGATTGTCTGCCAGCGTGTTTTCCAATCCTGGCAAGTACTGTGCTTGAAGTTCGATTTGCCATTTCAGAGCCAAGTTCCAAAGTGACATGGCTAGCCTACACAGGGGGTATGAATGTGTTCCACCTTGTTTATATACCACATTACTGTGGTGTTGTCTGTTCTTATCAATAATTGCCCTGGATGCAGGAGGTCCTTGAAAATTGTAATTGCATTTATCACTGCTAGCATTTCTTTTTGATTGATGTGAAGGTGCTTTTCCTTTTGTGACCATTTGCCCTGAATGCACCTGTCTGTCATGTGCACCCCCCAGGCGTAGTCTGAGGCGTCTGTTGTGATGACTTGATTTACTTGAGGCTTGCAGAATGGAAGACCTGTGTTTGTTTGGCATGCTTGGGCCCACCATAGAAATTCCTTTTGCAAACATGGGATTATTGGTATTATTGTTTCCAAACTGTGGCTGTGTTGAGACCATAGGTTTTTTAGGTACCATTGAAGTTTCCTCATATGCAACTTTGCACATGGGATTAGAAGAATGCAAGATGCCATGAAGCCCAGAGCCTGCAGGATTTTCCTTGCAGTGAGCCTGGTACAATTTGCTAGTATTTTGAAGTAATGAGTTAGTTGCCCTTGTTTTTCTGGCGTAAGATAGGCCATCTGGGTGTTTGTGTCCAAGTTGGCACCCAGGAAAGTTATTTTCTGAGATGGTGTTAGCCTGGATTTCTCTTTATTGACTGTGTATCCCAGGGAATTCAATAACAGTGTTACATAAGCCAGATGTTCCAGAAGTATGTGCTTGTCCGCTTGGATCAGGCAGTCGTCCAAATAAGGGTAAATTTGTATCCCTTGAAGTCTGCAGTAGGCAATTACTGATGCCAGGCATTTCGTGAATACTCTGGGCGCAGTAGATAAGCCAAAGGGCAATGTAGAGAATTGATAGTGGATTGAACCTGCAAGAAATCTGAGGTATCTTCTGTAGCTTTGTCTGATTGGGACATGCAGGTATGCCTCCTTGAGGTCCAATGTTACCAGCCAAAACTCCTTGCCCAGCGTGGGAAGAAGCTGCTGTAATGTGAGCATCTTGAATTTTGGTACGAGTAGAAATGTGTTTAGGATGGATAAGTCCAAAATGGGTCTCCAGTCGGTTCCTTTCCTTGGTACCAGAAAAAGTCTGGAATAAAAACCTTGACCTTGTTGGTGAGTAGGTACCTCTTGAATAGCTTTCATGGCCATAAGCTTTGAAATTTGTATTTGAGCCTCTGCCCTTTGATTGTGTGGCAGATTCGGCATGCCTCTCATTTTTGGAAGTGTGAAAATGAAATCTGTAGCCTCTGTTTATAATGTCCAGGATCCATTTGTCTGTTGTGATAATATGCCAGTTTCTTGTAAATAATGCCAGCTTTCCTCCCAAGGGTGCTGTCAGCTGAGACTTGCTTGGCATGAAAAGGGGGGAGTAATTGGGTTTGTTTCCTGTATTGCTGTGCACTGTCTTCGCCACCTCTTGGTGCTGGAGTTTGCCATTGTCTGCCTCTATATGATCCTTGAGGTTGTCCTCTGCCTCTTGGCACCTGTATCTACCTCTTTGTGGCTTGTCCGTGGCTGGAAAAGACCAGTTCTTTGAAGGCCAATTTCTGCTAAAACGTGGTGGTTGAACCTGTAGAAAAGCTTTGACAGTTTGCATAGATTTAGCGTTTTCTTCCATTTTCCATAGTATCTCCTCAGCATTAGTACCAAATAGTACATCCTTTTGTAAAGGAGCATCTAGTAGCTTTGCTTTAACATGGTCAGGCAAGGTTTGTTCCCTAAGCCAGGCATGTCTACAAATGACTGATCCTGTCACAGCAGCTCTACTTGAGGCCTCTAGGGCATCATAGCCACATTGTAAGGTGCGTTTACCCACTTTTTCTGCACTATGCATCATATCCTGCAACTCCTTCAAATCTGGTTGTTCAGGTTGAGACATTTTATTTCTTAATTGTGATAACAGAAACTGCTGATATTTAAGCATATGGAACTGACAATTTAAGGCCCTCATGGCTAGGGTGGCCGAGGTATATACCTTTTTCCCCAACTTTCTAAGGATCTAGACTCTCTTTCGGAAGGTAGTGGATTCTTAGCAGTAGAGGCCTTCATTCCCTTGGGGCCTTGAGAAATGGTTTCAGGGTCAGCATTAAGGCTTTTGTAAAGAAATTGGTGAGAGTTAGGAACTCTGTAGTACCTATCAGGCTTGACTGGGGCAGAAGGCAGGGAATCCGGATTTACGCAAGTCTCCGAGTAAACATCATCAAGTATGTCCAAGACAGGAGGTATCGCCAGAGGTCTGTGCTGAGGTAACAAAACAAATTCCCTAAGTCTTTTCTTGGAATCAGAAAAGTCTTGGCCTTCCCAATGGAAGTGTTCCCTCAAGGTGTGCAAGGTTTCCCCAAAAGAGAAATCCTTTGGGGGGAGATACAGAAAGAATGGACTGCTCAGCATCCAAATCTTCAAAAGGGGAGTAGGAGTGTTCCTCTTCATAATGTTCTGAAAAAATGGAGTCCTGGTCAGAAGAGGGAGAAGCTTCCTCCACTCTGGGTCTCCTGTCTGGAGTGGGTTGGGAACCCCTGATAAGAGTAATTAAATCCTCAGCCATTTTTAGCATCTGCTTTTTAGGCATGGGACCTGGAGATGGGCCTTATGCAACAGGCCTCTTGGGATGCATGGCTGATTTGGACTTAGTAAACACCTTTATGGAGAAGGAAGATGAGGGTTCTAAAGACACCATGGGTGGAAGTGGACCTGTCCACATTAGGAGGCTCAACACTCTCAGTGGCTTCGGTGGTTGTAGTCTGGGTATGGGCCGAGGTACCTGCGGTCTCGGTTACAGAGGACACCGCCAAAGAAGTGTCATCGGTAGTCGGGGGCTGCGTAGGCGCCTCGCTGAGAACCGGACCACGTAGCGGTTTTGGGGTGGTGTCGGCGGAGACCGCGGACCTCGCGTGTTGGTCTTTGTCCTTGCGTTTTTTGGACAAAACGGTAGTCGGAGTATCCAACGACAATTTTTAATCAAAGGCTTTACCAAAAAAGTGCTGGGCGAACTCCGCCCGCTTAATAGTGCGTTTATTGAAAGGAGCGCCAAGCCAGCGAGACATCGTGGTCTGGGCCTAAACAAGGTATGCAGAGGGAATGGAAATCCTTATGCGGTATTTGCTTCCCACAAGAAATACAATTGTTAACTTTGTCTGACATCGGTCTGAGGCAAGAAAAGTTTCCCCAACGGGGTACTTAGCTTTAAAGAAGACTTCGGTTTCCAATTATTCGTAATTTCAGGAGCTGGCCGACCGGCACTTGCGAACTGCTTCTGCTTCTGGCACCGCGCGGCAAAAAAGACTGAAGAAAATGGCGTCGGCTGTGTCTTATATACCCCTGTCGCACTGACGTCAGGAAAGAAAGCGACAACAACCGACGCCGGACCTAGACTTTGGAATTCGGCCGACCGAGGACCCACCTGATGGCAGAAAACCCATCTGTGATTACTGCAGCTGTATGCAGGATGAACATCAGAGTTGTTTAGATTTCGTAATGGATTTAGTTATGTCCAGGTAAAATCTTAGTTGCCTGTGTACATCCAGGGAGTGGAGTATACTCTCCCCTTCATTTGTGGGAGGGGGAAAGAAAGTGGGTAGGTGGATAGATTGGTTACAAGTCATTGATCACCTTGGGCATAAAGGAGGGGTTAGTTCTCAGGGTGACCCTGTCCTTGTGGAAGGTGGGGGGGGGGGGCAAGCCATTAAGACTTGCAGCTCTGAAACCCATCTGGCTGATGCGAGTCACTAGGACGGTTTTTGATGTACATATTGGTAGGGAAATGTCCCAGCAGGTTCGAAAGGGTGTTGGACAAGCCTTTCCAGGATGTAGTTAAGGTCCCAGGGTGGAGGGATAGTATTCTTTGGAGGTCTTATGTTTAACGCCCCTTTAAGGAAGAGTTTTATGTCGAGCCTGACTAACAAAAGGTGATCAAGAGGCAAGCAGGCTTACATTGCAGAAAGGTGTACTTTCATTGAATAGGAAAATCCACTTGGCAATTGACACTCAAGAACTAGGGGGTGATCAGCAATGCAAGGGTCCCTTCCATTGTCTAGACACCACTTAGTAAATCATTCCCATCTAGCAAAGTATGACTTTCTTGTTGTAGGTTTCCTGGCCTACCTCAGGACTGAAAGCACATCCTCTTAGTGGTGTCTGAATGGGATCAAAAGTTTATTACCCATAGTGTCAGGGACAACATCTGCAAGTGTGGGTGGAGGAGAGTTCCCTTTTCTTGTGTCAAAAGGTCCACCGTGTAGGGTGACTTGTACTGACTGCCCTTGGCTAGATTGCGAAGTAGGGGGAACCAGTGCTGCCTTGGCCAGTAGGGAGTCGCTAACAAGATTTTCAGTTTGTCCTTACTGATTTTCAGGACGACTTTCTGAATCAGTGGGATGGGGGTACCATAAAGAAACTTCCACTCCCAGGAGATGTTGAAAGAGTCTACTCTCCAGGCTAGATGGGAGTAGGTTTGAGCAGAAGGTCTGCAGCTGCCTGTTATGGGGGGAGGCAAACAGGTCTATTTCAGGAGTGCCCCACCGGTTGACTACATCTAGGAAGACAGTCCTGTCCAGCATCCATTCGTGTGGTGGAGAGGATGTCCTGCTTAGGAGATCTCCTTGCTTGTTGCCCTGCGAGAGGATGTAGGTTACCTGCAGGAACAAGTTGTTGCAAGAGCCTAGGTCCCATATAGACAGGGTCAGTCATAGCTGTCATAGCTGACAAGCCTTTGTCCTTCTGTTTGTTGAGGTACACATTATAGGGGTATTTATCTGTCACTATTCGAACCACAGCTGGTAAAGCAGAGAGGTAAAGGTGTTTAGAGCCAAGAAGACTGCTGTCATTTCTCTGACATTGATGTGTTTGGCCTTTAAGGAAGGGTGTCAGTTTGCCTGAACCCTGTAAGATGCCACTGCTGCACCCCAACTTGAATCTGAGGCATTTGTATGCATTACTTGGGCTGGGGGGTGGTTGTAGTGGAAGTTCCAGGTTTAGCTGGACTTGTTGGATCCACCAGCCGATTTCTTCTTTTAGACAGGGAAGGTAAGGAAAAAGTTATGTACCTACCATAACATTCCATGTTAGTTGTCTTCATCTTGCCTTCCCTTCTTGCTGGTTGGGATCAGAGCCGGACTCTGCCATCTTCTATAGCGGTTTACTGGCTCGAGGCTACCCCTTATCCCATGATGCCTAGCACTAGGTACACAGATCTCGTTTGTAATGGCCAACCCCAGACTTAGCCAGAGAACCAACCTGCCCACGAAACAGGTTGAGCATACCTATCAAACTCTCTAAGTCAGTAGAGGAAACAAACCAGAGAACACTCAGCCAGTGAAACCAAAACTCCTCTCGGTCCAATAGGACAGGAGGACGGAGGGTGGGACGCAAGGAGGAAGGCGAGATGAAGACAACTAACATGGAATGTTATGGTAGGTGCATAACTTCTTTATGTTAAGTTGTCTTATCTCACCTTCGTTCTTGCTGGTTGGGACAGCGTCCCTAGCAGCTACAATCCTGGGCGGCTCATTGGAACAGACTCTTCAGAACAGTGGAACCAAAGTCAGCTCTGCTCCTGGAGACCATATCTAGTTTGTAATGAGAAATAAAAGTATGAGGATTTGCCCATGTGGCAGCTGCACAAATAGAATCTATGGGCAACCTAGATTGGAAGGCTACAGAGGTGGCCAAAACCCTAGTAGAATGACCTTTCGGTTTGATAGGCAACTCTGTTTCTCAATTGATAAATTAAGGTAATGTCAGACAACCACTTGGATAAGGTCGCTTTGAAAACTGGGAAACCTTGTTTGCCTAGAGCACAGGAAAGGAATAGTTGGTCCGACTTCCTTGTATCCTTACTCCTGTGCAAGTAAAAATGCAACTGTCTGAACGTCCAATTGGTGTAATTTGTTTTCTGCCTTGTTGGTGTGGTTAGGGAAAAACACAGGAAGGTCTATAGATTGGTTTAAATTATTTTCTGAGAAGACTTTTGGAAGGAAAGATGGATTAGTCCTCAGAGCAACCCCGTCCTTATGAAAAACCAAGTATGGAGGACGAACGCATAGTGCCTGAAGTTCAGAGACACGGCTGGCTGATGTAATAGCTACCAGAAAAAGCATTTTCCAAGATAGAAATTTAATTGAGCAGGACGCTGCAGGTTCAAAGGGAGGCATAATTAAGGAGGTTAATACCAAATTAAGGTCCCGAGGAGGGGGAATTTTTCACTGGAGGTCTAAGGAAGTAGTCCCTCTTAGAAAGGCTTTACAGAGCTTATGAGACAATGTTTGAATTAGACAACCCAACATGAAAGTTAGAAATGGACGCCAATCGAACCCTGATTGTGGCAGTAGCAGACCCAAAATGAAAGAGTTGTGCTAGGAACTCCAAAATTTCGTGGACTGGGGCTGAAAAGGGATCTATGTTCCTAGCCTCTGCCCAAGAAAAACATTTCCATTCACTAGCACAAGTTTTTCTAGTCGTGGACTTGTGAGGACACAATCTCACGCACGGCCGGAGAAATGCTGGGAACCCTGGCTAGGATTGGAAGTGGAGCAACCAAGCTGTGAGCTGGAGTGTTTGAAGGGACTGATGCAACCCGCCTAATTGATGAATCAGTAGGTCTGGAATTGGATCCAGAGTCCAGGACTGCTCGAGAAGGTAATGATGCAGGAACAGCAACCATATCTGTCAAGGCCAGTAGGAGGCAATGAGGATCATTTTGCAACCCAATGATAAAGCTTTCTGTATGAGCTTCGGTATCAGGGGAAACAGACGGAAGGCAAAGAAGTCCCAGAGGCCAATCGTGGACTAGAGCGTCTCTGGGAGAGTGACCTGGGAGCGGCAGAAGGGAGTAGTAGTTGCTGCATTTGCTGCTGAAGGCGGTGGCAAAAAGATAGCAGCAAGGCTGTCCCCATTTGCGGAAGATCAGATCCGTAACTACCTGATTCAGAGACCATTCGTGAGGCATGAGAATAACTCTGCTGAGCCTGTCCACTATGACGTTGGACATCAAAGGGATGTGCGTCGCAATCAGAAATCGTTGGGAGGAAATCGCCAACTGCCAGAGTCTGAGTGCTTCTCGACATAGGGGATAGGACCTGGTTCCACCCTGCTTGATGATGTACCACACCCACTGACATGTCTGTCTCAACTGCAATGGTCCCAGAAGGAAGAGAGTCCTGAAGAGCTTGCAACGCTAGCAGCACAGCTCATTTCTAGGACATTTATATGCAGATGGTACTTGTGAGGCTGCCAAGTGCCTTGGACTGTCCTGCCCTGATAATGCCCCCCCACCCTATCAGGGAGGCATCTGTGGTCACTGTGGCAACCGGAGGGGGCTGAATGAAGGGTCTGCCCTGAGACACTAGTGGGGAGACCATCCACCAGGAAAGGTGCCTTTTGCATGCTTCTGTAATCATGATCATGTGAGACATGGGCAGCTGTTGGAAAGACCACTGTGTGAACAGAAGCCACTGAAGGATTCTCGTGTGAAAGCGGGCCAGAGGGATTAGAAGAATTGCCGCTGCCATGGAACCCAGAGTTTGAAGGACGAACCTGACTTGGATTCTTTTGCTCTGCATTAGAATTTGTACTTGCTGGCGAATTGTAGACAACCTGTCTGGCGGTAGCCTTACGGACATGTTCCTTGTGTCTAAGGCTGTTCCTACATAGGTGATAGATTGACAGGGCAACAAGGCAGATTTTTCGAAGTTTATTGTGATGCCTAACTGGGAGCAGATTGTGATTGTGTAGTCCCTGGCTTGCAGAAGTTGATGCCTGGTAGTAGCAGTGAGAAGCCAGTCGTCTAGATATGGAAACACCTGGAATCCTCGACATCTTAGGTGAGCCGTGACCACTGCCACACATTTGGTGAACACCCTGGGGGCTGTGGTGAGACCAAAGGGCAGAGCTGTGAACTGGTAATGACTGGCTCCCAGCCGGAAGCAAAGGAATCTCCTGGAGCGCCTGTCCATTTTGTTGCGATAGTACGCATCCTGAATATCTATAGAGCACATCAAATTGTCCTGACCCAGAAAGGGTAGAATGGACTGTAGCATGACCATCCAAAACTTTGTTCTTTGAACAGACTTGTTTAGTCTGCTGTGATCCAGAATCTGTCTCCAGTCCCCTGTCTTTTTTGGTAACAAAAAGAACCTGGAGTTCCGGATCCGTGTAGGTCTGCCGGGACTTCCTGGATGACTCTTTCTAGCAGTTTTGAAACTTCTATAACGGCTTGGTCCCTCAGATTGGGTGGAACATCTCTAAGGGATTTGCTTGAAGGTTGGGTGGGGGGGGGGGGTTGAGAGAAGGGAATTTTGTAACCTCCAGATATAATTTACCGTACCCATTTGTCTTGTGTTAATGTTTGCCAGGCTTTTGGGTACAGAGAAAGTCTTCCCCCAACTGCCTCCAGAGGCGGGCAGCCGGGCAACCCTTCAGGGATGTTGAAAGGGCTTCTCAGAGAAAGATTCTCTGTTGCCCTGGTTCTGCGGAACCCCTCTGCCACGAGGGCGGCATCTGTTTCCCCCTCTGCCCCTGGAGGAGAAATCGCTACGTGTCAGGCGAGGCTCCCTGGGATTTTCGGAACCACATTTTACCACTCTTCTGACCCTTGGGGTATGGTCTGGAAGGAGAGGAAAAACTGACTCCCACAGCAGAGAGACTAGCCTTCTTGCTCACACATAGTCAAAGTGTCTTTCACCTGTGGTCCAAAAAGAAAGGAACCATCAAAGGGGGTGTTGGTGAATGACGCTCGGAAGGGTTCTGCAAAATTACACAGCTGCATCCAGGCTTGTCTCCTAAGGGCCACACCCATACCTGCAGCTCTACTCGCACCATCGGCTGCATAGGAAATGAGCCTCCTGGAGGAGCTGACTACTGAATTAAGAGTCGCCAGCTGGGAAGCCACTTTAGCTTGAGCCCACTCAGCTGATGAATCTTGAAGGGCATCTCAGAGCTCTTTAAGGAGATCCCTCTGAAGCCGGGTAAAATGGCATAAGTAGTTCAGTGACCTCATAGAAAAGGTCACTGAAGCAAACATTCGCTTCCCATATCTGTCCATAGTCCTAGACTCCTTATTAGGAGGATGAACAGACGAAGAAGTTTCCGCCAACTCCTTTTTTTGCGGCTGCTGCCAACACCATAGCATCCACAGGAACACCTTTGGTAAGGAACTGCTCATCATGGGGTGTAGTGATAAACTTCCCAGGTCTCCTCGAGGTTGGTTCCACTGTATCCGGGGCTGACCAAGCCTTTTGAGCCACCACTGACAAAAGTGGATCAAAAGGCAGAGAAACCCAGGAGGTGGAAGGTCGGGAACCGAACGCATCCAGGAATACAAACTCATCCTCGGTAGGGGCTAGGGGATTCCAGTTCCCCCTATGCTTAAGCATTTCGAGGATGTCCGAAAAGGAAACCTCTTCAGAGGGGGATCTCAGGGACCCTTCAGAGTCATCTAAGTCTGCATCAGAAGTGACAGACTCAGGGGAGTCCATGTGCTTTCTCTTGCATTTCTTACGAGGAGGTTCCTCTGAATTATCAGGGGAGGCCTCGGAAGAGGAGGAAACACCCAATGGGGTGCCCTAGAGTGCCGGTTCCCCACGCCTGGGGTATGGAGGAGGAGCAGAGGTTGGCACAGGCACTACAGGGGACGGAGCTGATGGGGCAGATAGTGGAGCTGACTGTGGCCAGCACACTCCTCATGACATCGAAGGCGTCCTTGCCACGATGCAGAGAAGGCTCCTGTTCAGAGGAAATCAGAATCCTTCTCCGCACGAAAGAGATGGCTCCGAGGTCAATGCAGGAGCAGAGCTCACCTGCGCCAAAGCTCCGAGAGGGAGAATGGGGACAGACAAGGGTCCAATGCCACTAGCTCCCTCAAAGCCAACGAGGGAGCCCCAGCGCCCAGATCCCTCGAAGGAGGACACCATCAAGGGAATCTGAGCAGACGGAACCGAAGGAGAAAGTTATCGGAGCAGACTGTTCCACTACTCGAACCCCAACGAACTCCGGCTCCAAGCTCAATGGAGTCGGAGGAGGAACATCAATAGAAGTGGATGGAGCAGACACCTGTTGAGGAGGGCTGGACAACATCTTGGCAAGTGCCTGCAACTTAAGCAACCTACTGACCACTCTCTCCACATCGTGATCAGAGAGCCTAGAGGATTGAGAGGAGTGAGAAGATCTGCGACTGCGCTCGCTCTGAAGCAGGGGAGACCGAAGAGCCGAATGAATCTATTCGAGAGGGGGACCTCAGCCTCTTGTGTCTCCGCGATGGCTCCGAAGTTTCTGATGGAGCCGACGGGGAGAAAGTCTTATCGGTTCTGCCCGGAACCGAAGTAGCAGGAAGAGTTGGAACCAAAGACTGCTTCGAACTTGGAGCAGACGATTTGGCAGCTTTAGGGGATTTCACAGGCTGAGTCTTGGCCGGTGAATCCTGCGGCTTTAAAAGACCCCTAAGAATAAGCTTATTCTTGCGCTCCTGCAGAACTATTGGACTAAATGCATGGCAGATAGAACAAGAATCCTGCAGGTGCATAGCGCCTAAACAATAGACGCAAGTGTGCGCCCATCTGTCAGAGACATTTTCTGACAGCATGAGTCACACTTCTTGAACCCAGACACCTTGGATTCTTTAGACATCCTGAAACCAAAAAACACAACAGCTAACAATAATATACAGTCTACAGGAAAAAAACTCAGTATACTACAGACTAAAGACTTTTTTTTTTTTTTTTTTAATATAAATAGGAAGCCTCTAACTCAAATGGCTGGCCTATAAAAAAGATAGAAAGAAAGCCTCTAACTTGAACGGCTAACCTGACAGAAAGGATAAGGAGGGGGAGAACTCTCTAAATTAAACGAGTTCTAAAAGGGGGGGAAGGAACTAGTACTACACAGTTAGCTAATACCACAAGTATAAAACTTAAAGTTAATAACCCCTAGGAAAAATACTATTTTTTGTGGAAAAAGTTCAGTAACAAACATAATACAAGCCTGAGCCAGAAAAACGACACCTCACAGCTGAAGTGGCAAACTAAATCTGGGTAGCTAGTGCTAGGCATCATGGGGTAAGGGGTAGCCTCAAGCCAGTGAACAGCTCTTGAGCTATAGAAGATGGCCGAGTCAGAGCAGGGGATCAGCTCCGATCCCAAACAGCAAGAACAAAGGCGAGATAGACAACTTAACATTTACTTGTTCAAAGCGATTCAGGTGCTGGGACAAAATGTTTTTGAGGTACCTCTACAGCTTGTGCATATGCATTCTGGCCAGTGGTAGCATAGGGATGGCTGCTGCCATTAAGCTCAGGAGTTGAATTGCCTTGCAGTTGTCCAACAGTGTAGAATCTCCTTGAAGTGGAGGTCAGGAATAGTACCTTGTCTTGTGGGAGAAAGGCCTTCATTTTGTCCGTTCGGCCAAAATTTTCTGGGTTGTAGAATCCGGTCTTGGTTCAAGGAGGACTTTGGAAGGTTGAGGGTGAACCCTAGATTCTGCAGAAGGGACACGGTGAAGTGCAAATGATTTGAGAGGTTATCTTTGGACTCTGCCAGTATCAGAATGTCGTCCAGATAGGGGTACATCTGAATTACCGGAGTTCTATAGAAGGCAATGGCCGGGGCTAGGCATTTTGTGAACACTGGTGGGGGGTTGGGGGCAGTGGACAAACCAAAGGGCAAAGCAGTAAATTGGAAATTAGAGTAGGGCCCAGAGAAACGCAGTAATCTCCTGTGGGAAGTCCTAATGAGTAAGTGTAGGTAGGCCTCTTAGGTCCAAGGTGGCCATGAAAGCCTTGGCTGGTATAAGAGGTAGCAAAGGTGTTAAGTGACAGCATTTTGAAAGTGGGCACCTGAAGGTAAAGATTTAAGAAGGAAAGGTACAAGATGGCTCTCCAAGGGCAGTTTTTCTTGGGGATCAAGAAGAGACGCGAGCAGAAACCTTTTTCTTCCTGCCCTGAGGGGACAGGTTCGATGGTACTCGGCTTCAGCAGGTCTGTCAACCTGTGGAAGGAGAGGAGCTTTTTTTTTGGGGGGGGGGTATGGGATGCCTCTCCTAAGTGTTTTTTCTTTCTAGGAGAGGAAATATCTTTTTTGGATTATGGACAGTACCCATTGGTCCATAGTAATGGTTTGTCAGAAGGGGAGGCAGTGGGAAGCGTGATGAGAGTGGAAAGTGGGCAAGGCAGTCGCTCATTGTCAGGGCCTCCTTTGTCCTGAAAGGGTTGTCTGGGCTGAGGAAGCAAGGCAGCAGGTCCATGTGGTGGGTCTTCTTGCACCTCTTCTAGATCTGGAAGAGGAAGTACACGTCTGAATAGGGTTTCGCTTTACAAAGGTGGCTTTAGCAGGGTACTTTCTGTAGTACTTGGGAATGAGGGACACCAGTAATGTTTTATGTCCTGCAATTCCTTACTTTTTTCTTGCAGATTCTTGGAGATCTGCAGATTGTTTTCCAAAAAGGAAATTGTGATCCAGGGGAGCATCTAAGATCTTTGACTTGGAAGTCTTCTGGGAGATTCTGAAGTCTCAGCCAAGAGCATCTCCTGAGAACATAAGCAGATGCTGCAGAGCGAGCAGATGCTTCTGCAGCATCACAGCTGCATCTAATAGAGTGCCTGGCTACTTGTGTAGCCAGAGAAAGTTTGGAGGAGATGTCAGCCTTAATGGGGCTGTCAGGTATAGAAGGCAGCATGGAGCAAGCTTGAGAGACCAAGTCCAGAGCATACGTAGTCATGTGCGTCTGATAGTTAATGGCTCTGAAAGCCAATGTGGAGGATGTGTATACCTTCTTACCAATCCTTTCCATAGATTTGCTGTCTTTATCAGTGGGTAAGAGTGAGGCAGAGGGAAGCAGCCTGGATTGCTCATCAGGGTAAGTGGCAGTCACTGCTGGGCCTGCCAGGGGTGGTTTGACTAAATTTCTGCTCATCGGGCACCTTGTACAAATGATCTGGGCGTTTGGGGGCAGGTGGCTGAGAGTCTAGGGCCTTAGATGCAGAATTAAAGGCATCCACAGATACAGGCAGAACCAGAGGAACAGCAGAAGGGGAGGGGGATTCAACTTGAAGATGTTCAAAGTACCTCTTCTGGGTGTCAGTCATTTGTGAGGTACCCCATTTGAAATGGTCTCATCTTAGTGATGGTCTCACCAAATGCAATATCCACAGGGGATGAATCCCCCTCAATAGATTCCTCATCATGGAGGGAAGAGGCTGAAGCATGCCTAGGGCAGACCAAAGGTAGAGTAGTGGGGGATGAGACTGAAGGCCTAAGGGCCATAAAGACCTGCATCGGGAAGGAAATGAAGGACTGCCAATACGTTAGGCCTTCTGCAGTGGAAGAGGCATGCTTGGTTTTCTGTTTCTTTTTAGCCAAGGTGGACATTGGAACCAGCCTGGAATCTCCCATGTTATAAATACTGCAACATGGGAATACGACAACCATGCTCACCACCTGATCACAAAACCTGTAGCAGCTGCCATGGAAGAGGTTTCCACTGCATCATAGCTGCATTTAATGCTGTGGCTAACACCTTGGGAAGCCTGGGCTACAAGGATAGGACTTGCTGTTTAAGGGTAGGTTCCTCAGGAGAAGTCTATACTTTAATTCAAGCTGCTGAGGTGGTAAAACGCCTATTTGGTCATTTGTGTCTGAATTCAGAGCTGTAAAACGACAAAGTGGAGAATGTACAAACCTTTTCCCCAGCCTGTCCACCACCCTGCAGTCCTCCTCTGAACAGCACTGGCAGCAGGCAGTAATTTAGAGGGCTTCCCTGACATGAAGTAAACAGAAGGGTTGGCTGCAGTGTTTTTGCAAAGAAAGTATCTCGTAAAACCTGCCAGACCCTCTGGGAGCAGGTAGCTGGGAGTCTGCCCAAGTGGAAGCTGATGCTAAAGCATCCAGTGAAGCCTCCAGAACAGAGGATGCAGGAGCATGGGTACCTACTTCCAAAGATGTTATAGTATCTTAACTTAAAAAATTTGTTCACTCAAAATGCTTCATATTCACAAGTTTCCCAAAATAAAGCTTCAACAAGGGAATCAGCAGAAAGAATCAGTTGCCAGTTCACCTCACTGATGTAGCTGGGATGAATAAGCTAATAAGTGCTCAGAGTCGGCTTCATCTTTTTCATCTCAAGTCTCTCTTGGGAAGTGGAGTAAGAAACTGTACTGTTAACAGGCCCTGAAAAGGACAGTGGCCAGATTACCTTAACAGCCTTAAATAGGCCCTGTGAAAAATCCATCCACTCTTCAGGCCATCTAGGAGGAAAGAATTTTTTTTTATTCTCCTGTCAATGTCCATTGAATAAACATTGAGGCTTCAACCTCAAACTTCACTGAAAGATCCGGACATTTCTTTTCCAACAAGAATTTGCATTATGCTTTCGGGTGCTTGGAGAATTGAGCATGGTTCCTTCCTCCTCAATGTAGTTTCAGATGTGCGAGCCTCATATGCCATACCAGCCTCCAGCAGGGTCATGGTAGCATAAGTCTGGGCAAGTGCTGGCGGTGTCGTGGGTTCCAAGACTGCCCAACAGGCACTTATCTGAACCAGTGATGGCCAATGGTACCAAGCACCACATGTAGAAAGTACAGTTTTGTACCTACCATAAATGTAGAAGTCCGAGAGGTATGCATCTGCAGTCCTTATAAATGGGTTGTCCTGCCTCAGGCAGCCCTTCGGTCGGCCGGATTCCAAAGTCTGGGTCTGGCCTCGGCTGATGTCGCACTCCACCAGACGTCATAGCTGCAGTTCAGCGGGTATAAAGGCATCAGCCGATGCCATTTTCCTCAGTGTTTCTTGCCCCAGATGCCAGGAGCCCTCTAGGAAGGCTAAATTTGGATAAATGCAAATGTTTCCAAACAACAGAGAGCAAATAGAAATAAACATGTATATACATATATACAAACAAATACACCATAATAGATTCCCCCAGCTAGCTACAAGATGGGCAAATACCCTAGGAGTACCACAGAGGGGAAGGAGGGTGGGTAATCCTGACTGCAGATGCATACCTCTCGGACATCTACATTTATGGTAGGTATAAAACTGTACTATGTCCTTCAAGGATGCATCTGCAGTCCTTACAAATGGGTAGAATACCATAGCCAAACTGGGGGAGGAGGCACTAATAAGATTATGGTGTAGTTAAGATCCCTTGCAAAACAGCAGTGGCAAAACCTGCTCGGGATCTGGAGTATAAGGGTAGATTATAATGCTTGGCAAATGTATGCACGGAGCTCCAAGTAGCAGCCTCTAAAATGTCTTTGGTAGCCACTCCTCGTAAAAAAGCTGTAGTAGTGGCTATAGCCCTTGTGGAGTGAGGTCTGATGTTTTCTGGAGTTGTCTTTCCATGATAAGAGTAACAAATTCTAATGCAATTTCCTATCCATTTTGAGATTGTCTGTTTTGAAATTGCTTTTCCTTCCATTCCAGTTGCATATGCTACCAGAAGCTGGTCAATTTTTCTATTGTTCTTGGTTCTGTCCAGGTAGTAGCGCAATTGCCTATGCACATCCAAGGTATGTAGTAGTCTTTCTCCCCTGTTCTATGGGTTGGGGAAGAATGTAGGTAGGTGGATTGCTTGGTTTAAAGATACCCTGGAGACCACCTTTGGCATAAAAGTAGGATTAGTTCTCATGGACACTCTATCCTGATGGAAGATAAGGAAGGGCTGTACTGCCATTAATGCCTGTAATTCAGAAACCCTTCTTGCTGAAGTGATTGCAAGCAGGAAAGCAGTTTTCCATGATAAGTACTGTAATTCTGCTGTTGCTGCTGGTTCAAAAGGGGGGAGTGTTAACTTTTCTAGCACAAAGTTCAAGTCCCATGTAGGCAATGGTGGCTTCCTTGGTGGCTTTACATTTTTAATTCCTCTCAGAAACTGCCTGAGTAGAGGATGAGAGAAGACTGGAGGATCCATGTTGTATTCTGCTGAAATAGCTGACGCATGAATCTTAATGGAAGAGTATGACAGGCCATTGTGGAAAAGCTCTAAGTATTCCAGGATGTTAGCTATGCTTACCAGTGATACATTTTCTCCTTTTGCTGCACTCCAAATGAGATATCTTTTCCATTTTGCTGAGTAAGTTTTCCTTGATGAGGGTCTGCGAGCCTCCAAGATAATGTCTTTAACCCTTTGAGATAAATCTGGGTTATTTTGTGTTATGCAATGTTCCAAGCAGCTAGCTGCAGTGTTTTCAAGTTTGGATGCAGGGTTTTGAAGTTCTGTGTTAGCAGTAAAGGAACTAGGGGTAGAGGCCATGCGTGTTCGTGAGACATACTCCTCAGTAATGGGTACCAATGCTGCCTCGGCCAGTCTGGAGCTATCAGGATGATCCTTGGGTGGTCTTCTTTGATCTTCAATAGCACCTTGTGCATCAAAGGAAGAGGTGGGAATGCATATGCTGCCAGGTTTTCCCAACTGAAAGACAGGGAGTCCACCTTCCAAGCCAGTGGGCGGTATGTCCTTGTGCAGAATTTTTTCAAATGGTGGTTGTGTGGGGATGCAAATAAGTATTTCTGGTAGTCCCCATTTCCTTGTAATGGATTTGAAGATGTCTGGATGCAGCATCCATTCGTGGGCATCCGTGGTAGTTCTGCTTAAGATGTCTGCTAGTATATTCTCTTTTCCTGGCACAAATATTGCCAGAAGCTGAATGTTGAGGCTCAGGGCCACATTCCAGAGGTCCATTGCCATCGGGCATAGAGGGTATGAATGTGTGCCTCCCTGTTTGTTGATATACCACATGACTGTGGTGTTGTCCGTTCTCATCAGCAATTGACCCTGTTGAAGAAACGGTCTGAATGCCTGAATTGCCAGTTTTACTGCCAGCATCTCTTTTTGATTTATGTGTAGGTTCAGCTGGTCTTGAGTCCATAAGCCTTGTATGCGCTTGTCCAGCATGTGTGCCCCCCAACCGAGGTCTGATGCGTCCCTGGTGATAGTCTGGCTTGGTTGAGGGCTGTGGAAGGGCAGCCCTTTGTTCAATTGACAGGCCTGAGCCCACCATCGGAATTCTTGCTTCAGGCATGGAATTATTGGAATTTGGGTTTCTAGGCTGTGCTTGTGCTGAGACCATAAATTCCTTAGGTACCATTGCAACTTCCTCATATGTAGTCTGGCATGTGGAATCAATATTATGCAGGATGCCATGTAACCCAGGGCTTGCAGGACTTTCCTTGCTGTAAGCTGGTTCTGCGTTGTTAATGCCATGAAATAGAGTGGTAGTTGCTTTTGCTTTTCTGCTGTGAGGGATGCCATTTGATTTGATGTGTCCAGTTCTGCACCCAAGAAGGTTATCCTTTGGGATGGTATCAGCCTTGACTTTTTTATATTGACTGTGTATCCCAGGGCTTGCAGTAGATGAATGACCTTTTTCAAATCTTTTGTTAATTTGTTTTTGTTGTCCGCTTGTAACAGGCAGTCGTCCAGGTAAGGGTAAATTTGAATTCCCTGAAGCCTGCAATGAGCAATTACTGATGCCAGGCATTTCGTGAATACTCTGGGCGCAGTAGATAAGCCAAAAGACAATGCTGAGAATTGATAATGCTCTGATCCTGCAAGAAATCTGAGGTATCTTCTGCAATTTGGTCGTATGGGGACGTGCAGGTATGCCTCCTTGAGATCTAGAGTTACCAGCCAAGACTCCTTGCCCAGCATGGGAAGAAGCTGCTGTAGGGTCAGCATCTTGAATTTTGGAACAATGAGATATGTGTTCAGAGCGGACAGATCGAGAATAGGTCTCCATTGGTTTTCCTTTCTTGGCACCAGGAAAAGTCTGGAGTAAAATCCTTGCCCTTGTTCCATAGAAGGTACCTTTTCTATAGCACTCATCTTTATTAAGTGGTCTATTTGTTGTAGAGCGTTTGTCTTTTGATTTGACGGTAGGTTTGGCATTCCTCTCTTCCTTGGTAGAGTATGGAAGTGAAACCTGTAACCTTTGTCTATTGTCTGTAAAATCCATTTGTCTCCTGTAATGTAATGCCAGTTTACTGAAAATAAGGCTAGCTTTCCGCCTAAGGTTGCTTCTAGTTGTTCCCTGGTAGGCGGTTTCGGAGCAAAGTCACTGTGATTGTCCTGTGGAAGTGGTAGTGGCTGGATCTGTGGCAGTACTTCGCTGGTTAGGCTGCCACTGACGTCCCCTGTAGGCACCTCTGGATTGACCTCTGCCTCTTGGGCGCCTATTCCTGCCTCTCTGTGCTCTGGTGGTGTCTGGAAAGGACCAATTCTTGGAAGGCCAGTTCCTACTAAACCTTGGAGGCTGGACCTGTAAGAAATCCTTGACTGTCTGGACAGATTTTGCTTTCTCTTCCACCTTCTTCAGCACTTGCTGTGCAGGGGAGCCAAACAAATTGTGTTTATCCATGGGAGCATCTAAGAGCTTTGATTTTACATGGTCTGGTAAGGACTGCTCTTTTAACCATGCATGCCTTCTGATCACTGTACCAGTCATAGCTGATCTAAAGGAAGCCTCCAGTATATTATAGCCGCATTTTAAGGAATGATTACTGACCTGCTGAATGTTATGTACCATTTCCTGAAGAGATTTTCGGTCTAAACGTTCAGGCGAGGACAGTTTTTTAGTTAACTGTTCTAACATAAATTCCTGATACTGAATCATGTGGAATTGACAGTTTAAGGCCCTAGCTGAAAGAGTAGCAGGAGTATAAACTTTTTTACCCCATCTCTCTACGGCCCTAGATTCCCTTTCAGAGAGGAGGGGGTTTTTGGCAGAGGTAGCTGCTACAGCCTTGGGGCCCTGTTAAATAGTTTCAGGGTCTGCACAAGGAGCCTTATACAAGTGATTGTGTGTGTCCGGAACCCTGTAGTATCTGTCGGGCTTAGCAGGGGCCGGAGGAAGTGAATCAGGAGCAGTACAAGCATCATTAAATGCATCATCCACAACTGTAAGTACTGCAGGAATGGCTAAAGGCCTATGCTGTGGCAAATGCAAAAAGGTCCTAAGCCTTTTCCTAGAGTCTGAAAAATCCTGGCCCTGCCATTGAAATTGTTCCCTCATAGCATGCAAGGTTTCCCCAAAAGAAAATTCCTCAGGAGGAGAGGCAGAGGGAATGGAGTCTTCTGCATCAGAGTCCTCATATGGAGAGGAAGGGCCTTCTGGAGGGTTTGTATTTTCTGAATCATCAGAGGAGTAATCTGTAGAAACTGGCTCAGGGGGCTCTGCTCTAGGCCTCTTCTCTGGAGGGGGGTGAGAGGCCCTGTCAGGGTGAGGCTGGGATCCCCTGATCAAAGAAATGAGATCCTCTGCTAGACTAAGCATTTGAGTAGTAGAACTAGGCCTGTGAGAGGGGGCTTTAGCAGGCACGGTCTTGGTTGATTTTGCTGCTTTAGCTCTGGCAAAAGCCTTAATTGACATGGATGCAGGGGGCCTAACAGCTCCACGTGCAGGAGTAGATACATCTAAGGGGATAGTATCTGATAAATCCTGAGAAACTGTAAGAGCTGGTGGATTTTCTATAGCAGATTCAGCCATGCTGGAAGAGGCCTCGGTAGAAAGAGGCATGCTTTCGGCCGAAGGAAGAACCGCGGACTCGGTTTCAACCGAAACCGAGACACTCGCGGTTGGCTTAACTGCAGTTTCGCCAAAGCCGCGGACCGCGAGTGTCTGTCCTTTTCCTTGCGCTTTTTAGCTAAATGTGAAGTCGGAGTCTCCGACGGCATGATATAAGCAAAAGCGGAGCCGAAAAGCTCCTCTGCAAACTCCGACCGACGTCTAAGTGTCCGTCGGTTTAAGGAAGCACAGGCTAGACAAGCTGCTACGTCGTGGTCTGGGCCTAAACAAGGTAGGCAGTAAGAGTGGAAATCTTTATGAGGTATTTGTTTCCCACAAGTTAAACAGTTATTCACTTTTTCTGACATCGGCTGAGGCAAGAAAGAGTCCCCAACGGGGTACTTAGCTTTTTAGAAGTCTTCGGTAGTAGCAATCTCTGGTTCTGACCGACCGGCACTTGCGAACAGCTTCTGCTTCGGGCGCCACGTGGCAAGAAAGACTGGGGAAAATGGCGTCGGCTGATGCCTTTATACCCGCTGAACTGCAGCTATGACGTCGGGTGGAGTGCGACATCAGTCGAGGCCAGACCCAGACTTTGGAATCCGGCCGACCGAAGGGCTGCCTGAGGCAGGACAACCCATTTGTAAGGACTGCAGATGCATCCTTGAAGGACATCAGGCCAGTGGGTGCAAGACCTGCATTCAGACTGGCGGCAAGATAAGCAGATGTACAACTGTAAATCTTCAAGACTATGTACTCTTACACCTATGGGCTTAGGTCATAAACTGCATACGACTCTATGGAAGGCTATGATTTTCAGGCCAGACATCCAGGTTCTGACAAGATCTATGTTTACAATAATGCAACAGAGATCTAACAAAAGACATCTAAAATGACTCTCCAAGATCTCTGCTTCAAAACTGGAAATATAGTAAAATCTTATTCTGTCACATTCTGATAGCCTTCTGGTGCAGGATGCCACGGAGTAGATATCTACTGGCACAGGGTACCATAGGTCAGATAGCATTCTGGCACAACCCATCATTCTGGTATCTACTCGAGTCTCTTGATAGGACTGCCAGGGGTTTTGGCAAATTGAAACCAAGATGAAGCCTCTATGAACAGCAGTACCCGCCTATCCTAGGCAAGTTTATTCCTACTTATCTCTGAAAAAGGCAAACCTGCTTCCTACTTTGTCTGTGGAGTGAGAATCATAGCTGGTCCCTGTGGGAGCCCGGGCCCTGAAGCCCCCAGTTTCACCAATAGAGTCACTCTGCACCTTAATATTTTCCTTTCTTAGGTTTATTGTAGCCCAGTTTGGGAACAAATAGCCAACTTTTGCTAAGACAGTTCCTGACTACCTTGGCAGAGAACAGCAAGTTCCCAACAGACTCTATATAGTCTTCCTACTTGGATTCCTAGCAGAGGTGGTGTTGAGAAAGCTAGAGGAAAAAAGGAGCAGCTTGTCCAAAGTGGCATCCAGAAATTACCCAGACAGGCTCTGGAAGGGGGGACTCCTGAGCCAGGCATGCCTCTTTACTAAAAACCCTGTAGCAACTGCCCTACACAATACATCTACTGCAATCTACCATATATTGCGGGGTTTCTGGCTACATGGAATTGAAGTTACATAAATCTGGCATTTAACTTTCTAACATCCTCATCTGGAACTTCTCTGCATTCTGTCTTGTTCTCTTATGAAGGTACTCCTGAAATTTCAGCACAAGTGACTCAGGTGAAAATCCAAATGGCTCCAGCAGCTGAAGTGCAAGTCTTTTCTAAAAAAAGAGGATACTACCATCCCTGTCAAAAGGAACTGGATCATGGACTGCTATCAGACATGGTAATTTGCTTGACACATGGACAGATTTGGTACAGGGTTTTTTAAGGTGTCATTTACTCTACAAAAGCAGCCAGAATTTTTGGAGACAGACAGCAGGGACCCTGGCTGCAAAGATGCAGTACAGGCATCATCCAGTACCTCTAGTACTGATGTACGACCAAGGTTCTGGTTTCTAGTAAGCCCAGAAAAAGTCCATCTAAGAGGAAAAAGGCTTCTTTACAGTATTAAGGGACTTTTCAGCTGAGAAATCATCACAAAGGATTGCTCCTCCCACAGCACATCTAATTAAACTGTCCCAAGAAACAGGAGCAAAGTAAGCAGTGGGGGATAACTGGGTAACATAAGCCATTTCATCTGCCCCCACTAAGTCAGAGGTATCAGTTCCGCTTGGAAAAAAGGCTCACTTTCTTCTTACAGGATGGAAAACCTGAAGCAGAAACTTTCAGAGACTGACTGCCTGGACTTCACAAACTGAATGAAGTCCTACAACAGCTTGAAAGGTTCAGAGAAGAGACCCAGGTAGGATTGGACAATCACTTGAGCTTTGGTGCTCTCTCTCTAGGTGTGTGGACAGGCTTACAAGCCTCAAGACAAGGTCACATGTTCCCCTTCAACTTTCTCCAACACCTTAGGAATCCTGGGCTTCCCTTTAGAAATCATTAACTGCAAAACGGAAATCAGGCCTGGACAGTGGCTTCAAACCCAAGTGGCAAAGAATGTCTCTAACATGTCAGGCAGCAAGGTGGCCACCCAACAGATAGCAAAGGTTTCTCTTACAGATCGGCAGCATAATTCTCAAGCCATGGAGGGCTATTAAAAGCAGGGATGATGTTATCTGCTCCCCAGTGTCACTCCTGCCTTAAGTGTTTATTCTGAAAGATTTTTTAGCAGTACATTTCAGTCTGAACAGCTGGCAAGACCTAGTTCCTCCTTGTTCATGTACCACACAACTGTGGTGTCTGAACATCCTTAGAAGACTTGGCCTCCAGACATGGGAAAAGAGCTTGGATGAGGGCCCTCATCACCTTTATATGTTGATGTGCTCCTTCAGTACTTTTGGTTGTAGTCTACCCTAAACCTGGTGCATCCCTCTTCACCTTCCCCTTGCCTCATCCGAAGCATGTGTGCACTTCTTGAAGTGGTAGGATGAAGGGAAGTCATGGGTTGAGCATCAGCCAATCCCTCCACCATAAGAACTCAAGACAGGGTAAAAGTGAGATTACTGTGTCTAGAGGATGAATGTGCTAGGACCAAATATACAGGTACCATTGGATTTTCCTCTTATACAGTCTGGCTAGAGGGAGTATTGGCGTAGTTGCCATGAATCTTGAGGCCCTTAGTATTACAGAGAACTGGATGCAAGAGGTCAGGTTTTGAAATCTGCAAAGCTTTGCACTTCTTACTGAAGCAGGTAGGCCTGCATAGTTATAGTGTCCAAGTCTGCAGCTTAGGAAAACTAAGTTCCAAGTTTGCTGCATTGAGGACTTCTTGTAGTTAATACTGAACCCCAACTATGATAAGGCTGAAGATTAGTTGGAGGTGTTGCAAGAGTATCAGAGGGAAAAATTTGTATTAAGAAGGGAAAAATCTTGATTTCCTGTGTTCAAGAGGCTATTGCTAGTGCCAGATACTTGTGAAAACTCCTGGGACTGTGAAAAGCCCAAAAGCCAAAGCAGTAAAAAGGAAGCAAGATAACCCAGCACAAAACATGAGAAATCTCATGCAAGGAGTGAACTAGTATATGGAGGATGGCATCTTTCATATCTAAAAATACAAAAAAAACTGAGGTAAAATGAAAAGAAGCAGAGTATAGGGAAAGCATTTTCAAAGTTGGCACTTTCAAAAGTTTTTTTTTTTTGGGGGGGGGGGGGCTCCATTGCCCTTTTCCTTGGCACTAGAAAAAAAATCTTGAATAAAAGCCTTTTCCAACAATATCCTGGGGGTAACTGGCTATATTGCAGCTTATGCCTGCAAAACCCATAGGATGGATGGATGCAGGTTCATCTGTTGTGAGGACTAGGTGGCATGCCACTTAGATTTCCATCCATGACATGGCACACCCTTTTTTTACTAATCAAAACCACCCATCAAGACTGCAGTAATCTTTTCTAAGGTGGATATTGACTGAAGATAAACCTCTGTGGCTTCTCTGGGAATCTTTCTAGGGGCATTCCTGTCTGGCTGACTGTGCCTAGGATCTCCACCAACAATAGGGGTGGCTTCTGTTGGGCAATTCCTCTGGTACCCAAGCACAGAGACTGATAGAAGCTGTCGCAGTCCTGCATGTTTTTTGTGTTCTTGAAGGGTTTAGAAAAACTGGCTACTTGGGTTCGGGTGTCTGTTTAAAGGTGAAACTAATTTTAGCTTTCAAGTCTCCCACTGTGGGTTGGATTTTCCATCCTCTGCAGATATGCATGACTGCACAAAGTAGCAGCTGTGCTGGATGAGGCCTATACACAATCATAACTACATTTAATGTAGTGTCTGGGTACTTGGGTAGTCTGATTAAGGAAGGACATTTGTTTAGAATCAGCCCATTGTGGTCACACTACCTTGTTTAAGGAATTTAGGATGGATATCAAATACTTGGTTATTTGTGTTTGGTAATTTATAGCCCTGAATGCCAAAGGAGTGAAGGTATAGACCTCTGTACCTCATCTACCCATAGCTCTACTAACCTTGGCTGAAGGAAGGGCAATGACATTAAATAGCTTAGTTTTTGGCCCTCTTCAAATGCAAATTGGGTCAATGGATGGGAAATCGCAAGTTCACAACTGGGGTAGTGCTTGTGTAGTTTATGGACAGGGCAATCAGTAAAATACTCAATGCACAGAAATCCATGTCATCCTTAGCCCCAATGACCATATAGTGGGCAAAACTGGATTATACTGGCTAGGCTTGTATGGGCCCTTAAGCAGTTAGCTTAGTAATCTATGAACCTATGAGAAGAAACATACTGCAGAAATATCTGGCCCGGGATTTTTAAGAAAATGTGATCAGTGGAGTTTATAAAACCTGACTGGCCTTTTAGAGCAGAAGACTGAATCAAGGGCAGCAGTGGTGGCTAGAAAAGCATCCAAAGCGGCCTCAACAGGGAGAACCTGGGAAAGGGCAGGAGTCCCAGTTTTCAATAGGCGGTGATATCTTTTCTGAGCTTCTAATCTGCCTAGACTCCCACTCAGAATGTTTTATCTTAATATTGTTTCCAAAGGAAGATTATTCAACAGGACAGTCAGCATAAAATAAGTCTTCATCCTCAGTGTTGGCCAGGGGAGTGTATCGAGATGAATATGCCTGGGATTGCCTGGGAAGGATCCCAATCAGAATCCTTCTCAATCTTCAGAGACAAATCCACAGCAACCTTATGAGTGGGAGGAGCTGGTAAGAAAAAGATGGTGGTTTCATGGTCATAATGGATTTGTTCAAGCCTTGAGAAGTCTACCCATTCCTTCTCCCTAGAAGACAGCAGAGAAGTTACATACAAGAAGAAATGCCAAAAAGCTAAACCTGTATCTGTCTGAACCAAACATGGTTGAGATCTGGCATACCTCAGTAGGCTTATCTAGGGAATGCCCTCTGAACTCAGAGATGAGATACATGGGATTAGCTTTATATGCAGGCTCCTGAGTCACAACAGCCTCTGACACCAAACTGGCTTCCAACAAGGTCTCAAGAAAGTGCAGCTGAGAATAAAATAGTGGTGTAAAATCTTACCATAACCATAGATGTCTCTCTTCCAAGTTGCAGTATTCTTGATATGGGATTTCCTCTTCAGTCGACCTGCATGTCAGCTCCTATACAAAAGCTTCAGCTTGGCTGCTGTAGTTGCATGGGACGTCACACGTAAGGCCATAAACCAGTGACCTTAAAATGTGACATCCACATGCACAGACCTCAGAACTTGAAAGCCCAGCAGAATTAGCAGCAAGTGATGTCAGAGTTAAGGAGCCATTATGAGTTTGCATGGGTCACAGGATACAGTGAGGACACTCGAGACCTGAAAATCTAAGTGACAGAGAGAGAGAGAGAAGTATAAGGGGGTTTTGGTGGGTGGTAAGGAATACTGCAACATGGAAGAGAAAGATATTTATGGTTATGATAAGTTTTTACACAACTATTCTATGTCCTTCTATTCCTATGTTGTAGTCTTGGTGTGGAAGAGTACCACAGCTTAGTTGGAAGGAAGGGTGGAGGGTAGAAGAGGCAGATTCCACAAAGCACTGCAGGATTGCCCTGGCAAATCCTGCCCTTGCTGTGGAAAATTGTCTAACTTGCAGTGTTTGGTGAAAAGTGTGAATGGTGGACCATGTGGCTGCTTCTAGTATGGAAGCAGTGTCCAGGCCTTTTAAAAAGGCTTTGGAGGCTGCCACTGCCCTGGTGGAGTGAGCCTTGACTCCCTGTGGGAGCTTTTTGCCATGGTGCGAGTAGCACAGGCAAATGACTTTCCTAATCTAATACGCAATGGTTTGTTTGGAGACTGCCTTGCCCTGGGGGTAGAAGGAAACAGTTGATTGGATTTCCTAATGGATTTGTCTAGGTAAAATCTTAGCTGTGTACATCTAGTGAGTGGAGTACCCTCTCACCATCACTGGCAGGAGAGGAGTAGGTGGTGGGAAGATGAACAGACTGGTTTAAGGACAGATCGTTGACCACATTTGGCATGAAGGAAGGGTTAGTTCTTAGCATTACCCTGCCCTTGTGGAAAGTAGTATATGGGGGCAGGCCATTCGGGCCCGTAATTCAGACACCCTTCTGGCTGAAGTTATGGCCACTAGCAGAACTATCTTCCATGTGCACATTTGGAGAGTAGCTACACTAGCAGGCTCAAATGGAAACTGGGTTAGTTTTTCCAGAATTAAGTTAAGGTCCAGGGTGGTGGAATGGGTTTTCTTGGAGGTCTGATGTGTAAAACCCCTTTTAGGAATAGTTTCATGTTGAATTTGGCTAGTAGGAGAGGGTCTAGTGGCAAGCAGGCTGAAATTGCAGAAAGGTGAACTTATACTGAAGACTAAGAGTCCACCCTTTATTAGCAGACACACACAAGCAAGGACTGGGGGGGGGGGGGGGTTGAGGGGGGGGAATCTCCGATGCATGGATCCCTGCCCTTGTCCAGACACCACTTTAAAATCTTTCCCCTTTATCCAGGTATGATTTTTTTTTTGTTTTGTAGTAGGTTTCCTGGCCTCCATCAGGACTGAAAGCACATCCTCTGAGTAGTGGTGCCTAAAGGAAATTAGAAGCTTATCACCCACAGAGTCAGTGACATTTGCAAGTGTGAGTGGATGAGGGCTAGCTTTTGTCAGGTAGACCTTGTGGGGCAATCTGTGGTGACTGCACTTGGCTAAATTGAAAAGGAGGGAGACCCAGTGCTGCCTTGACCAATAGGGAGTCACCAACAAGATGCTTGGTTAGTCTCTCCGGACTTTCAAGAGGACTTTCTGAATTAGTGGGAAGGGAGGAAAGGTATACAGAAACCTTCCCTTCAAGAAATGCTGAAAGCGTCTACCCTCCAAGCTAGAGGGGAGTAGGTCTTGGAGCAGAAAGCCTGCAGTTGTATGTTCTGGGAGGAGGCAAACAAGTCTACTTGGAGTGCCCCAGCGGTGGGCAATGTCTAGGAAGACATTCCAGTCCAACATTCATTTGTGCTGTGGAGAGGATGTCCTGCTTAGGTCTGCTCGTTTGTTGCTCTGGAGGGGATGTAGGATGCCTACAGGGACAAATTGTGTTGAGAAGCTAGGTCCATATCAGTAAGGTTAGCCTGCACAGGTGGCATGCTTTTGTCCCACCCTGCTTGTTGAGGTACCACATAACTGTGGTGGTGTCTATTATTTGGAGACCCCCTGGTAGTAGAAAAAGGCTGAAAGTTTTCAGTGCTAGAAGGATTGCTGTTATTTCCCTCACGTTGATGTTTGTTCCTTAAGAAAGGGTGCTACATTGCTGGGATCCTGCAGGATGTCACTGTGGCTCCCCATCCAGAGTCTGATGCATCTGTAAGTATAACCTGGGTTGGGAGAGAAGGCTGCAGGGGAAGGCCCAGGTTAAGCTGGACTTGATGAATCCGCCAAATTATGTTTGCCTTTAGCCAGGGCAGGAGAGTGATTTCTTGCTCAAGGGGGTGTTGAGAACAAACATTTTTTTAGATACCACTGTAGCTTTTGCATGTGCATTCTGGCTAGTGGAAGCATGGGAATGTTGGCTGCCATTAGGCACAGGGTTCTTAGGAACTGCCTTGCAGTTATTATTGGGGTCTGCTGCAGGGCTTTGAAATGGGAGGTCAGGCAGCTGACCTTGTCCTGGGAGAGAAAGGCTTTCATTATGTCAGTTTTGATCCTGCAACCCATAAATAGTGTCTTGTTCTGGTGTCAAGGATGATTTGGGGAGGTTGAGGGTAAACCCCTGATTTAGTAGTAGGCACACTGTGAACTCTAGATGGTGTAAAAGGGTTTCTTTGCAGTCTGCTAGGATCAGGATGTCGTCTAGACAGGGAGAAATCTCAATCTCTTGTGTTCTGCAGTAGGCAATGGCTGGTGCCAGACATTGTGAACTCTCCAGGGGGCAGTGGACAAACCAAAGGGCAAAGCAGCAAATTGGAAATGAGAGGCAAGTCCAGTGAAACAAAATTTTCTGTGGGAGAGCAGAATGGGTATGTGCAAGTACGCGTCTTTTAGATTGATTGCGGCCATGAAAGCCTTATCTGGTATGAGAGGGAGCAAACTTGGAAGGGACAACACTCCGAAGCTGGGCACTTAAGAATAGTTTTAAGAAAAGGTCTAGAATGCGTCTCGATGGTCCACCCTTTTTGGGAATCAGGAATTGTCTTGCACAGATGCCCTTTCTTTCCTGCCCTGGGGTGACAGGCTCTATGGTGCCCAAGTCCAGGGTCTTGTCAGGACCTTCTGGACAAGGTTGTCTGACTTCTTGGGGGAAATGGGACATCCCTTAAGGGTGGCTTCTTTTCCAGGAGAGGAAATATCCTTTTTGGATAATAGCTGGAACCCATTTTCTCTGTGGTGATGGCAGTGGGAGAGGAGGGCAGAAAGGGGAAGGAGGGCAAGGCAGTCACCTTTGTTGGGGCCACCTCTGTCTTGAAAGGGCTGTCTAGAGGGACGATGAGAGGCAACTGGCCTGGTAGGAGTTTGTCTTCTGGTTACTCTGTCTGGAACAGGTAGGTCCAGCAGAGGGAGGGTTTTGTCTGACAAATGTGGCCTTGGCAGGGTAATTCCTGTAAAATATTTGAGAATTGGGAACACCGAGAGATGCTTGATGTCTTGCAATTCCTTGCTCTTTTCCTGCAGATTTTTAAAGAGGTCTGCCGATTGTTTACCAAGCAGGAAATTAGGGTCCAGAGGGGCATCTAGGATTGCAGACAAAGTCTTCAGGCAAGTGTTGCAGACGAAGCCAGCAGCATCTCCTGAGAACTGAGGTAGATTGTGCAGAGGCCTCTGCAGCATCACAACTGCATCTGAGTGTCTGGCTACTTGTGCAGTCAAACAGTTTGGAAGAGATGGCAGTTAGCAGAGTAGTGGCTTGAGAGACCAGGTCCAAAGCATATCTGGTCATAAAGGTTTGATAATTGATGGCTCTAAAAGCCAAAAGTAAAAGAGATGTAGACCTTCTTTCCCATTCTATCCATTGTTTTGCTGTCAGTAGGTAGAGAGGCAGACTGAACGAGTCTGGATTATCTGGTGAAATGGCAATCACAGCAGGATCTGCCAATGGAGGCTTGATTAAGAATTTTTGTTCATCTGGCACCTTGTAGAAGCGGTCTGGCCACTTAGGGGCAAGTGGCGGAGAATCTGGTGTCTGATGCAGAGGCAAATGCATCTAAGTAAGCAGGAATGATAGGTGGAATGGCAGACAGGGAGGGGGGATTCCACTTGTAAAAGCTCAAAATACCTCGAGTGTCAGGCATTTGTGAGGTGTCGCATTTAAAATATTCTTTCGTTTTGGTGATGGTTTCAAAGATGATACCCTCTGGTGGGGTGTCTCCCTCAGATTCAGCTGATGAACACTTGTGGGGAAGCAATTTGGGAAGTTTAAGAAATGGATTCCTCAGAAGAGGAATAAGAGATCTTGCTCTTCTTCACCCTCATGTGAGGTATGTGGTGGGACAGCAGAAGCAGGCCTAGGACTGAGCAGAGGAAGTGTAGCTGAAGAGGCTAGAGGGCTTAAGGGCCAGAAAGGCCTGCATTAAGAAAGAAGTGAAGGACTGCCAATCTGGCAGGTAGTCTGTGGGTGTAGCCAGATGTTTAATTTTTTTGCTTCTTTTTAACTGGGGTAGAACTAGGCGCAGGCCTGGAGTCAGATGCCTAGCTAACGGTAGCAGTGTCTGGTGGAGGGATCCTGGCTAGAGGCCCAGTTGTGTCTGGTTCCCCCTTGAACTTGGCGGTAGCCAGTGTCTGGTTGGCTCTGGGGACGTGCTGGTGGTCAACTATGGAGCAGCTTCCTCCAAGGAAGCTAGAGGAGTTGACAGGTCCAGACATTCCTTAACTTTGAAAATCGGTAGCTGGCGGGGCGTCCGATAGAGCAGCACAGGAAGACTGCCTTGGAAGCTTAGCCTTTTGCGGATGTTCAATCGAGGCCTCAGAGACAGAATCCATCCTAAGAGCTAATTTTTTAAGGTGTTGGTTTTCCAGGTAGACACTTAGAGCAGCCAGGCAACAGCCAAGGGTCTTAGGAACGAAAGACTGGCAGATGGGGCAAGTGTTGTGATAGGGCTCCTAGCCTAAGCAAAAAATGCAATGGTCATGCATGTCTTTATAGCTTATCTGGTGCCCGCATTGGCATTTGCCCTTTTTTGCTGACATCGGCTAAGGATTGCTACAACAAACCAAGCTTTAGCTAGAAAACAAGAAAAACCCTAATGGGTTACTTAGGTTTTAGACATCGTACGGTGAAGGAGCAAAGCACATGATCCAGTCGTCTGCAGCTGAAAAGTTCTGGGGTCTGTGCGTGCGGACGTCACATTCAAGGTACCCGGTTTACGGCCCTACATGTGACGTTCCCCGCAACTACAACACCCAAGCTGAAGCTTTCGGATAGGAACCGACATATGGGTCACCTTAGGCAGAAATCCCACACCAGGAATACTGCAACATAGAAATAAAAGGAAATCCAGATATACCACGGGTATTGAATCCTCAGCGGGTACATTGGAGTCAGGAAGCATCAACAAGCTTAAAAGACCTAGGCTGAAACTCTAAGTGGTAGTGGAACATCTATGGAAGTAGAACCTGACATCTTGGAGAGGACCAAGTGTTTAAGACATTGGGTTTCCAAAAAATTGAGCTGAGCAAGGACAAACAGGATTGCAACATCTTCAGTACAAATTATTGGCAAATAAAACAGGTTTTGTAATACTGTTCCACTCCTAAGCAGAAAAAACAATGGGTATACAAGTCTCGGTATGGAAGCTACCTACCACACTTGCACCTACCACACTTGCACCTACCACATCCTAACTAACGTCCAATACTAGTAATAGAAAACACTTTAGAAAAGCAAATGAAGTTTCCCCAACAGGGTACTTGTATTCACTTGAAGCAAAGGTAATGCCGAAATGACAGTAAAGTACAGTTTTGTACCTACCATAAATGTAGATGCTCGAGTGTTCACCCTGCTGCAGTCATCACACTTGGGTTATCCTGTCGTCAGGAGGTCCCACAGTCGGCCGGATTTCCAAAGTCTTGGTCCGATGTCGGTTGCTGTCGCCTCATCCCTGACGTCAGTGTGCCAGGGGTATATATATTGCAACAGACACCATTTTCTTCAGTTTTTCTTGCCCCAGATGTCAGGTGCCCCCAAAAGGGTGATCCAAACTAATACCAAAAGGTGTGAACACTGTACAGACACAAAATCCCTTCAGCTATAAGCAAATACATCAGTAAGGCATAGCAAAGATTTAGCCAGAAGATCAGTGGGGTTGGAGGGAGGGTAACCTGGACTGCAGCAGGGTGAACACTCGAACATCTACATTTATGGTAGGTACAAAACTGTACTATGTTCGTCGTGTTACCCTGCTGCAGTCATCACACTTGGGTAGAGTCCCAAAGCTAAGGTAGGGTGGAGGCATCATAGAGGGTTAGTGGAGGCAATGAGGCCCTGCAGAACTGCAGTGGCGAAGCCTGCCCTGGACTTAGAATAAAGAAGTAAATGATAGTGTTTGGTGAAGGTGTGTACAGAACTCCAAGTTGCAGCTTCTAAAATTTCCTTAGTAGGAACCCCCCTGAGAAAGGCTGTAGAGGTAGCTGTTGCCCTGGTAGAGTGGGATCTAATGGTAGGAGGAACTGGTTTCCCATGATGGGTATAGCAGAACCGTATGCAATGGCCTATCCATTTAAAAATGGTTTGCTTGGATATGGCCCTCCCTTGAGAAGCTGTAGCATAGGAAACAAAGAGCTGTTCAGTTTTTCTGAAAGCCTTAGTTCTATCCAAGTAGTAACGAAGCTGCCTGTGAATGTCCAAGGAGTGCAGGAGTCTCTCATCTTTGTTCTATGGATTGGGGAAGAAAGTGGGTAGGTGGACGGTTTGATTTAAAGCTACACTGGAAACCACCTTAGGCATGAAGGAAGGTTTAGTTCGTAGAAAAACTCTGTCTTGATGAAAAATGAGGAAAGGTTCCACTGCCATAAGTGCCTGTAATTCTGAGACTCTCCTAGCAGAAGTTATTGCCAGGAGCAGGGCAGTCTTCCAAGATAGGAACTGAAGGTCTGCAGAAAAAGCTGGTTCAAAGGGAGGTAGCGTTAGTTTTTCCAGAACAAAGTTGAGGTCCCATGTTGGTGTAGGAGCTCTTCTAGGTGGTCTAATGTTTTTTGCCCCTCTGAAGAACTGCCTTAGGAGAGGATTTGAAAATAAAGGTGGATTTGTGTCGTAGTGAGCTGAAATAGCTGATGCATGGATCTTAATTGAGGAGAAGGAAAGTCCTTTATGCAGCATCTCAGCTAAATACCGCAGAATGTGAGGCATATGAGGCAGAGTTGTGTCTTGGTCTTTAGCTTGGTTCCAAGCAGAAAACCTTTTCCATTTGTCCGAGTAAGCCTTCCTGGTGCTTGGCCTCCTGGCTTCTAGAATAACATCCAGTACTGCTTGTGAAAGAGGTGCAGGTTGGACACTTGATTTACCATGCAGCCAGGTTTAAGGTTTTATCTGGCTGTGTAGAATCTGCTTGTTCTGCTGCGTGAGCAAATGAGGTATTTGAGGCAATATCCATGGTGGGCTGTGAGCCATTTTCTTCAGTAGCGGGTACCAGTGCTGGCGTGGCCAGTCTGGGGCTATGAGAATCATTCGAGGTTTCGCCTTTTTGACCTTCAAAAGTACCTTTGTGAGAAGAGGAAATGGAGGAAAGGCATATGCTGTCAGGTTTTTCCAACTGAAGGAGAGTGCGTCCACTTTCCAAGCTTCTTGGTGGAATATCCTTGTACAAAATTTTGTCAGCTGGTAGTTTTGAGGACTGGCAAACAGGTCTATATTTGGTAGACCCCATCTTTGAGTTATCATTGTAAATATTTGTGGGTCTAGCTTCCACTCGTGGGGATCTTTGATGTTTCTGCTTAGGTCGTCTGCCAATGTGTTTTTCTGTCCTGGCAGGAATTGAGCTTGTAACTGGACTTGGTAGGCCAGAGCTGTGTTCCATAAGATTATTGCTTGCCTGCAAAAAGGGTAGGAATGTGTGCCCCCTTGTTTGTTTATGTACCACATTACTGTGGTGTTGTCCATCTTTATTGCAAGTTGTCCTGGCTGTAGTAGATCCTTGAAGGCTGTCAGAGCTTTCTGTACAGCTAGCATCTCTTTTTGGTTTATGTGCAGTTTTCTTTGTTCTGCAGTCCATAGGCCTTGAATGCATTGCCCTGCCATGCATGCCCCCCAGGCATAGTCTGAAGCATCTGTTGTGATAGTTTGCCTGGGTGGGGGCAAGGTGAAAGGCTGACCCTTGTTAAGGCGACATGGCTGTGCCCACCACAGAAATTCCTGTTGAAGGCAGGGAATGAGATATCTCACTGTGTCCAAGCTGTGGCTGTGTTGAGACCATACGCTTTTTAGGTACCACTGTAATTTCCTCATATGCATTTTTGCAAATGGTATCAGAATGCAAGATGCCATGAAGCCCAAAGCCTGCAGAATTTTTCTTGCAGTTAATTGGGTCTTTGTTGCCATTGTCTTGGAATATTGAGTCAGTTGTAATTGCTTGTCTGGTGTAAGATAAGCCTTAGGTTCATAGGTTCATACTAGGCTATCTGCCCTAGGGCATTTATAAGCCTAGCTAGAGTGTGTGTGTGGCTTTCACCACCCCTTAGGATGAGAATACTATACCCATTAGTTTGCTGTGCCTCTGTCCAGCAGTGATACAGAGATGATTCCCGGGGTAAACCTACGATCTCCCATCCACTCGTCAAGATTTCTCTTGAACTGAGTCAGTGAGGGGCTCTGCCTCACATGGACTGGGATTCTGTTCTTCTGGGCCATTGTGTCCAAGCTGGCACCCAGGAATGTCATTTTTTGTGAGGGTACTTAGTTTTGACTTCTTTTTGTTTACTGTGTATCCCAGACAATTTAGTAGATGCTTCACAAATGCCAGATGTTGTAGGAGAATGTCTTTTCTTTCTGCTTGGATGAGGCAGTCATCCAGGTATGGATATATTTGAATTCCTCAGTCTGCAGTATGCAATTACTGGTGCCAGGCATTTTGTGAATACTCTGGACGCAGTAGGTAAGCCAAAGGGCAGTGCAGAGAATTGATAATGGGTTGAACCTGCAATGAAACGGAGGTTTCTGCAACTTTGTCGGATAGGGACATGCAGGTATGCCTCCTTGAGGTCCAACGTTACCAGCCATGCTTCCTTGCCCAACATGGGAAGTAGCTGCTGTAGTGTTAGCATCTTGAATTTGGGAACTTGTAAGTATGTGTTTAGAATTGAAAGGTCCAAAATTGGTCTCCAAGCATTTTCTTTTCTGGGTACTAAGAGTCTTGAGTAAAATCCTTGGCCTTGCTCTTGAGTTGGTACCCTCTGAATGGCTCTCATGGCCATGAGAGCTCTAATTTGTTTTTGAGCCTCTGCCCTTAGATTGTGGCAGATTTGGCATTCCTCTTTTTATTGGCAAGGTGTGGAAGTGGAATCTGTATCCTCGTAAAATTATGTCTAGGACCCATTTGTCCTTTGTGACCATGTGCCAGTTGTCTGCAAATAGCGCTAGTTTTCCCCCCAGGGGGGCTGACGCAAGAGCTTTGTTTGGCCAGCTAAGGTGCAAGTCATTGAGTTTGCCTTCTGGTGGATTGAGACCTGTCTTCTCCTCCCTTCTGGGTTGGAGTGCCCCATTGGCGAGGTTTATACTGAGCTTGTGGTTGTCCTCTGCCCCTTGGGCGCCTGTATTTACCCCTCTGAGGCCCGTCAGTGGCTGGAAAGGACCAATGTTTTGTTGGCCAGTTTCTGCTGAAGCGAGGGGATTGTACTTGTAGGAAATCTTTGACTGTCTGCATTGATTTTGCCTTATCTTCCATTTTCTTTAAAACTTCTTCTGCTTTAACATCAAAAAGAACATCCTGCTGTAAGGGAGCATCTAGTAGTTTTGCTTTAACATGATCAGGCAGACTGTGTTCCTTTAACCAGGCATGCCTACGTACAACTGATCCGGTGACAGCTGCTCTGCAGGAGGCCTCTAAAGAATCAAACCCACATTGTAAGGTATGTTTGCCCACCTGCTCGGTGGCGTGCAATAAATCCTGTACTTTCAATTTAGATTGTTGAGGGAGGGTGGTTATCTTTTGTTTTAACCGAGAGATCAGAAACTGCTGATACTTATGCATATGAAATTGACAGCTTAATGCTCTCATAGCTAAAGTGGCTGAGGTGTAAACCTTTTTCCCCCCCATCTGTCTAGTGCTCTTGAATCCCTTTCAGAAGGTACTGGATTTTTAGCCATGGAAGCCTTAGCCCCCTTGGGACCCTGGGAGTTGGTCTCTGGGTCAGCTACTGGGCTTTTGTAAAGGAATTTGTGGGAGTCAGGTACTCTGTAGTATCTGTCAGGCTTGGCCGGGGCAGGAGGTAGAGAGTCAGGGATGAAACTGGATTCTAAATAGACATCATCCACAATGTCCAAAACAGGAGGGATGGCTAGGGGTCTGTGTTGGGAGAGTAAAAGAAACTCTGAGCCTTTTCTTGGAATCAGAGTAATCCTGACCTTCTCAGTGAAAATGTTCCCTCAGTGTGTAAAGTTTCCTCAAAAGAGTAGTCTTCTGGAGGGGAAGCTGAGGGAATAGAGTCCTCAGCATCAGAATCTTCATAAGGAGAGAAGGAAAAGTCCTAGTCCTCAGAAGAATCCGAAGAAATAACAGTTGTTCAGAGGAAGCAGAGTCTTCCTCTTGTCTAGGCCTTTTGTCAGGAGGAGGCAGAGAACCCCTGATAAGAGAAATCAAATCTTCAGCCATCTTGAGCATCTGTTTCTTAGGCATAGGGCCTTGAACAGGAGACTGAAGTGAAGCCTTTTTAGATTTAGGAGTCTTCGACTTGGAAAACGTTTTGACTGTAAGAGTCGTCGGTCTGAAAACGCCTTCAGAAACCAATGGCGTTTCAGAAGTACCGACGTCCTTGGAAGGTAAATCGTCGGAAGGGCCTGAAGTAAAAGGCTGCGTCGGCCTAGTACATTCCGTCAAAATATCTGTAGCAGTCTCGGGTTCCAGAACTGCGGTAGTCAGAGGCTACGTCGGAGCCTCACTGATAACCAGAGACCGGATCAACAGAGGCCTCAGAATCGGGTTTAGGCCTGGGCTTTCAGTCCTTGTCCCTGCGCTTTTTGTGCACGCCGGTAGTCGGTAGCTCCGACGGCATGGTGTAATTAAATTTTCTACCAAAAAAGTGTAGTGCGAAATCAAATCGTCTTAATAGTACGTTTATTAAATCTAGCACAAAAATGACAAGTGACGCCGTGATCAGGGCCTAGGCGAGGTATGCAGTAAGAATGAAAATCCTTATGAGGTATTAGCTTCCCACAAGAAATACAATTGTTAACTTTTTCTGACATCGGTCTGAGGCAAGAAAGGTTTCCCCAACAGGGTACTTAGCTTAATAGAAGACTTTGGTCTGAAATTCGAATTAGAAAATCTCAGGAGTCGGCCGACCGGCACTTGCGAACTGCTTCTGCTTTGGGCACCGCGCGGCTAGAAAGACTGAAGAAAATGGGGTCGGTTGCAATATATATATACCCCTGGCGCACTGACGTCAGGGATGAGGTGACAGCAACAGACGTCAGACCAAGACTTTGGAAATCCAGCCGACTTCGGGACCGCCTGACGACAGGATAACCCAAGTGTGATGACTGCAGCAGGGTAACACGATGATCAGATATACAACCTACATTCACATTGATAGTGAGATGGTCTGAAAAATTATGCTTGTACATCTACCTATATACATACCCCTAAGCTTGTGAGTTGAGGTCATGTCAGATGCAAGACACAGGGAAGTTGAAGCTTTGGTACTCCCACTGGAAATCAGAAGTGATAACTTACTACAGGAGTGATTTCAGACATGGCATCATGTATCCAAAAATCCTGATATTCCTTTGCTGTAGTTTTGGGGCTGCTGAGAACATAAAAACACTTTCAGTAAAAGGTTACTTTTTCTTCAGGCAGCTAAGCCATCTTTAAGTGTTTAGGCAAGCAACCTAGAAATGCTACTCTGAGAAGGAACAGATTTCTCCAAAAAGTTAAAACTCTAGATTGTGAAACAATTTGACAAAGAGGGGACCAATCAGGAGTCTCTTCAAAAATAAGGCAGCTGGCCAAATAGGATATGTGAATGCCCTGGATAGACAGACCAATGATTAGAGCACAATTAGAACTGTGACCCTGAAATGGAAAAAAATCAAGCATGTGAAATTTCTGTGAATGGGAATATGGTGATGAGCACTTTAGGTGCAGTCTCAGCAGGAAACAAAGGGGAACTGGAGGAAAAGCAACAGTGTGTGCATCAGGAGCTCTTAACACTGAATTTAAGACAGACAAGCCCAGAATAGACCTTTAGGCTTCCTCTTTTGGGCACAAAATCTTATTGAATAGAATTCTCTTCCTTAATCCTCTGGTACAAGTTCTGTTACACCTTCGAACAGTATACGATAAATGGGAGGAAAGAGGTGGGTATGATTTTGAAGACAAGTGTCCAATTGCCACCAGTAGTCATTTTGAATGATTTCTACTACCCATGAAAGAGTCTCTGAAAGATTGTTAGTTTTGGTCAGGGGCTACAGTATTTTTTTTTTCCTTTGCCTGAAACTGCATCTAAGTGCCCCTCTTATACATGCCTTGCCTCTGCTTCTTGAATGGATTTGCTGATTTTTTACTGTAAATGGCATTCTGTAAAATGGCCCATAGTTAGGATCAGTGTTCAGAGTCTTCACTCCTAAATTTCCACATTCTTCCCTCCTAAATTTCCACATTCTTTCCAAGTGCCTCCCAGTGGGTTGTTCCAGACAGGACTCAAAAGACTGGAAAGTCCACTATACTCTACACTTCGTGCGTCCAAGTGTACCAGATGAGAAAAAGGACAGAGGAACTTTATGGAGCACAGGCTACAAGTTAGTCTGCGCTTCCAAAAAGTATTCAAAAGCCTTGAATGCTGAAGCCTTATGTTTGGTGGGAGCCAAAGCCATCTCTCCAGGTAATCCACAGAATTCCACTTTTGGATCAGAGACCAGATCTGGCATTGAGCTGTCCAGCATAGAGGTGCTGAGAGGAAAGGATGGTTCCAAAAACCTTACTCAAACCTGTCATCTTAGATTCAGCACCAACACTTGAGCTTAGAGATCCTTCCAGCTCCAATACCACCACCTTTTAGGTCAAAGATGGCCAGAGAAGATAGTCAAATATTCAGATCTGATGCAAATACTGAAAAATGCTACGATTCTTAACTCTCAAATCCATTAAGTGGATTTGGGTAAGAGCTACAGGATGAAGGAAGACAACTGCCAGGTCCAGCAGGGGATGGAGCTAGGACCACCCCCAAATGAATCTGGATCCTGAGCAAGGTGTCTATCCCACGGAATCAGTGTGCATTTCCCCTAATCCTCTACAGGAGGATAGTAGATGTTTAAGCTTTAACTTCCTAGCCCAGGGATGCCATCCACATCTGCTTCAGAGAGGATCCTGACTGACTAGACTGCCCACAGCAAAGTGGTGAAAGATCTCCGACTGATGGCCAATACTTTCCTAAGGAGGGTGATCAGAGCCTGGTTCTGGGGAAAGTGTGGCTCTAGCAGAGGAGTTTTGGATCAGATTAGGATTAGTTTAAAGTGACAGATCTGAAGATTGAGAATTTAGGTGCCAAACTAGAGGAAGCAAAACTGGATGCAGACCGACCAGGACAGCACTTTTTTGGCAACTTACGTGTTCTCCTTACTGCCCGTGACCTTGCCCCCTTTGATCTGTCTGAAGACTTTCAAATGGGAAGTTTCAGAATCGGCACGAGTTTGGCAATTCTTCCACAGGCAGGGAAAATCCCTTATGAAAAGGCTTCTCAACCACCGTGCAGGTACCAAAAGCTGTGTATATACACAGTACAGTTGCGTACCTACCATAAATGTAGACGTTAGAGTGCATTCACTGTTGTAGTCATTACTCTTGGGTTATCCTGCTGGCAGGATACCCGCAGTCGGCCAGAATTCCAAAGTCTAGGTCCGGTGTCGGTTGCTGTCGCCTCTTCCCAGACGTCAGTGCGCCAGGGGTATAAAAGACGCAGCAGATGCCATTTTCTTCAGTTTTTCTTGCCCCAGATGTCAGGTGCCCCCAAGATGGTAGGCTAAAAATATTAAGCCAATAATTATGCATGCAGTAAAATAAACATGTCCATCTACAAGCAAATACACCACATAGGTTGTATAAGATAGAGAAGTATAGGCAAGTCCCAGCAAAGAAAATGGGGATGGTGGGTGGGTAACCTGGACTGCAACAGAAAATACACTAACATCTACATTTATGGTGGGTACACAACTGCACTATGTTCATTGTGTTTCACTGTTGCAGTCATTACTCTTAGGTTGAATCCCAAAGCGGAGGTTGGATGGCTGGGCCTAAATAGGGTTAGGAGAGGCTATAAGGCCTTGCAGAACTGCAGTGGCGAAGCCTGCTCTGGATTTAGAGTAGAGAGGCAAATGGTAGTGCTTTGTAAAAGTGTGCACTGAACTCCAAGTTGCAGCCTCTAAAATGCCTTTGGTTGGTACTCCTCTGAGAAAGGCTGCTGAAGTGGCTGCTGCCCTGGTAGAATGAGGCCTAATGCCCTTGGGCACTGACTTGCCATGTTGCGAGTAGCAGAAACAAATGCAGTGGCCTATCCATTTTGAAATGGTCTGTTTTGAGATAGGCTTTCCTTGAGATCCTGCAGCATATGCTACTAAAAGTTGCTCAGTTTTTCTGAGAGCTTTAGTTTTGTCCAAGTAGAAGCGTAGTGGTCTGTGTATGTCCAAAGAATGCAGAAGTCTCTCACCCTTATTCTGTGGGTTTGGATAAAAGGTAGGCAAATGAATTGTTTGGCTAAGGGCCACTCTGGACACTACTTTAGGCATAAATGTTGGGTTCGTCCTTAGAGAAACCCTGTCTGGATGGAAAATGATGAGAGGTTCCACAGCCATGAGTGCCTGTAACTCTGAAACTCGTCTTGCAGAGGTTATTGCTAGGATCAGAGCTGTTTTTCAAGATAAAAACTTTATATCAGCTCTATTGGCTGGTTCAAAAGGCGGCAGTGTGAGTTTTTCCAAGACAAATGAGGTCCCATGCAGGTACTGGGGCTCTCATTGGAGGTCTTATGTTTTTGGCCCTTCTGAGGTACTGCCTTAGCAATGGATGGGAAAAAATAGGAGGTTCCGTATTGTAATGAGTTGAAATGGCAGAGGCATGAATTTTAATTGATGAAAAGGATAGGCCTTTGTCCAGCATCTCGGGTAGTGCAAAATCGGAGTAATATTTGGTACAGATGCGCCAATTCCTTGTGCCTGGTTCCAAGCACAGAATCTTTTCCATTTTTCTGCATAAGATTTTCTAGTACTGGGCCTCCTGGCCTCCAAAATAACATCCATCATTGCTTTAGAGAGAGGCGTGTTGTGAATGGTTACATTATCCGCCATGCTGCCAGATTTAGGGTCCTGAGTTGGCTGTGCAGATTCTGATTGTTTCGCTGGGTCAGTAAGTGAGGAATTAGGGGCAATGTCCAGGCTGGGCCTTGAGACAAGCTTTCTAGGACTGGGTACCAGTGCTGGCGTGACCAGTCTGGGGCAATCGATCATTTTTGGCTTCTCTTGTCTGACCTTTAGGAGTACCTTGGGAAGGATAGGTAGAGAAGGAAAGGCATACATTGTTAGACTTTTCCAGCTGAATGACAGAGCATCCACTTTCCATGCTTGCTTGTGAAGTCCTTGTGCACAATTTCTTTAGTTGGCAGTTGTGAGGGGAGGCAAATAGATCTAAGTCTGGGCATCCCCATTCCTTTATTATGCTGAAGACTTGTGGATCCAGTTTCCACTAGTGGGGATCCGTACGGTTTCTGCTTAGTTCGTCTGCCAGAGTATTGTTCTTTCCTGGCACGAATTGTGCTTGCAAGTGTACTTGAAAAGTCAATGCTGTGTCCCACAAAATCATGGCTTGTCTGCAGAGGGGGTAGGAATGTGTGCCTCCCTGCTTGTTTACATACTACATTACTGTAGTACTGTCTGTCCTTATCAGTAGTTGTCCTGGATGGAGAAGATCCTTGAAAGCTGTCAGGGCATTCTGAACAGCTAGCATCTCTTTTTGATTGATATGTAGATGCATTTGGCTGGTGGACCACGTGCGCCTTGAATACATTTTCCTGCCATGTGTGCTCCCCAGGCATAATCTGATGCATCTGTTACGGACTGCCTGGCTGTGGGTAGAGTGAAGGGCTGTCCCTTGAGGTGACAGGCATGTGCCCACCATCAAAACTCCTGTTGCAGGCAAGGAATGAGGGTAATTAATGCTTCCAGGCTTTGACAATGTTGAGTCCAGACACTATTTAGGTACCACTGAAGTTTCCTCATATGCAGTCTGGCATATGGAATTAGCAGAATGCAGGATGCCATGAAGCCCAAAGCCTGCAGAATTTTTCTTGCAGATAACTGGGTCTTTGTTGCCAACGTTTCGAAGTAAGAAGATAGTTGCCTTTGTCTGGCGTGAGATAAGCCATCTGGGCAGTTGTATTTAAGTTTGCACCCAGGAATATCTCTTGAGAGGGTACTAGTTTTTATTTCTTTTCGTTTACTGTGTACCCTAGTCAAATTAATAATCTTTTTACTAATGCCAGATGCTTTAGTAGAGTGTCTTTGCTCTCTGCTTGTATAAGGCAGTCATCCAAGTAAGGATAAATTTGAATTCTTGTCTGCAAAATGCAATTACTGGTGCCAGGCATTTTGTGAAGACCCTGGGCGCAGTAGATAAGCCAAAGGGCAGTGCAGAGAATTGGTAGTGTATTGAGCCAGCTATGAATCGGAGGTAACTTCTGCAAGATTGTCTGATTGGTATATGCAGGTATGCCTCTTTTAGGTCCAAAGTTACAAGCCAAGCCCTTCTTGCCCAGCGTGGGCAGAAGTTGCTGCAGAGTTAACATTTTGAATTTTGGAACGTCCAGAAAGGTGTTTAGAAAAGACAGGTCCAGTACTGGTCTCCAGGCTTAGTCCTTTCTGGGAACCAAGAAAGGTTTCGAGTAAAATCCTTGTCCCTGCTCTTGCTGTGGTACTTGCTGAATAGATCTCATTTGCATAAGGGACGAAACTTGTTTGCCCATTGATTGTGTGGCAGGTTTGGCATACCTTTTGCATTTGGCAGGGTGTGAAAGTGGAACCTGTAGCCCTGGGACACTATACTCAATACCCATTTGTCCTGGGGTGATCATGTGCCAATTTAGAGAAAAAACAGCTAGTCTTCCCCCTATGGGGCTGCAAGAAGATAAGTGCTTGGTGCTGGCAGAGACAAGTCATTGGGACTGTTCCCTGTATGGCTGTGCTTTGTCTTCTCCACTTTTGGAGGTAGAAGAGCCCCACTGTTTAGGCCTGTATGAGCCCTGGGGCTGGGAACTGCCTCTGGGGCATCTATATCTGCCTCTTTGTGGCCTGTCCGACACTGGAAAGGTCCAATTCTTTGTAGGCCAGTTCCTGCTAAACTTTGGTGGCTGAACCTGTAAGAAATCATTTACTTTTACTGTTTGCATAGATTTCGCTTTGTCCTCCATTTTTTTCAAAAACTCCTCTGCTTTAACACCAAATAAAGTATTGTGCTGTAATGGAGCATCTAATAATTTTGCTTTAACATGATCAGGCAGATTTTGTTCCTTTAACCAAGCATGCCTCCTAATGACAGAACCCGTAACTGCGGCCCTGCAGGCCGCCTCCAGAGAATCAAAACCACATTGCAAGGTATGCTTTCCCACTTGTTCAGTTGCATGCAATAAATCCAGTATTTCCTTATTTTCTGTACAATCAGAATTAGTCAATATTTTCTGTTTTAACAGTAACATTAAGTATTGCTGATATTTAATCATATGAAATTGACAATTTAAAGCCCTCACAGCCAAAGTAGCCGAAGTGTAAACCTTTTTCACCATCTGTCTAGTGCCCTTGAATCCCTGTCAGAAGGGACAGGGTTTTTTGCTGTAGCGGCCTTAACCTACTTCGGACCCTGAGAAATAGTTTCTGGGTCAGCAGCAGGGTTTTTATAAAGAAATGTATGTGAATCTGGAACCCTGCAGTATCTGTCTGGCTTAACAGGAGCTGGAGGTAAGGAGTCTGGAGAAAGGCCGGATTCTGAAAATACATCTACTATGTCTAGCACAGGGGGAATAGCAAGAGGCCTGTGCTGAGGAAGTAAAAGAAAATCTCTAAGCCTTTTCTTTGATTCTGAATAATCTTGGCTCTCCCAGTGGAAATGCTCCCTCATGGTATGTAGGGTTTCCACAAAAGAATAATCATCAAGGAGGAGAGGCTGAAGGAATGGATTCTTCAGCATCAGAATCCTCATAGGGAGGGAGAGAGTATTCCTGTACAGAAGAGGAGTCGGAGGAAATGGAAACCTGATCTGAAGAGTCATAGTCTGTCTCTTGTCTAGGGCTCTTGTCAGTAGGGGAATGGGAACCCCTGATCAAGGTAATAAGGTCTTCGGCCATTTTGAGCATCTGTTTCTTAGGCATGGAACTCTGTCCTGGAGAATGCTGTACTTGTTTCTTTGTCTTTAAAGCTGCTGTAGTCTTTGCTTTTGAAGCTGAAGTAGGCTTTACATATAGCTGTGTGGGTCTGAAAACACCCTCAGAAGCCGGTGCCTGCTCAGCGGCTCCTGACCCATCTGAGGGAATGATTTCAGTGTCCAATACCTTGAGTATCTAGAGGCCTAGCTGGCTCCACGTGGGAGTCGTCAGTGGCCTGTGGCTCTGAGGTAGCGGTTGTCAGGGGCTGCGAAAGTGCCTGAGAACCGGCGACTGGCTTAGCGGAAGCCTCGTCATCGGTTTTGGATCTAGGATGCTGCCCTTCTCTTTCCTTGAGTTTTTGAGAAACTCTGGTTGTCGGCTATTCCGACGGCATAATGTAATCGAATTTTCAGCCAAAGTAAGGATGAGCAAAATCAAACCAACGCTTAATAGTGCGTTTGCTGAATCTAGCACAAAACCGACAGCTAGCAACGTTATGATCAGGGCCTAGGCAAGGAATACAGTAAAAATGATCATCCTTATGAGGTATTTGCTTCCCAGAAGAAATACAATTGTTAACTTTTTCTGACATTGGTCTGGAGCAAGAAAAAAGTTTCCCCAACGGGGTACTTGGCTTTAATGAAGACTTCGGATCTGAAATTAGTCTGTGAAAATCTCAGGAGTCGGCCGACCGGCACTTGCGAACTGCTTTTGCTTCGGGCACCGCGCGGCAAGAAAGACTGAAGAAAATGGCGTCAGCTGCGTCTTTTATACCACTGGTGCACTGACGTCAGGGAGGAGGCGACAGCAACCTATGCCGGACCTAGACTTTGGAATTCTGGCTGACTGCGGGTAGCCTGCCAGCAGAACAACCCAAGAGTAATGACTGCAACAGTGAAACATGAACATCACACTGTTCTTCCAAGTCTGACCCCAAGGCGGTACAGTGAGTATGCGCCCAAGATGGGTATGTTACACCCACAGGCCACACATTTAAAAACCTGAAAATTTCTCAGTCATACAGTCTCTCAGAAAAAAAATACACACAGGAAACCGTAAACAGCAACTCTTAAGTTACTTAATATATATATTTTTTTAGGTAGGAAAGATGGTGCAGGCAGGCAAGAAAACACAAGGACAAATTAACTATAAAAAGGAGGAACAGGGAATAATGACTTTTCATATATTTATGTACCAAAAGATCTGTAATTATAGTACAGAAAAGAAAGCAACAGGAATGAGCAAGGTCTGCATCTGTTGTAAAGGAGCAGCAAATGACATTTGAGGAAATGTTGGGCTTTGCATGGGATTATGGGTAACTCTAGGACCCTGAGCTTGGGATCCAAAGTCTTGAGTGGCATAAGACTGAGGTTGGATCCTATGACCCACAAACTATCTGTTGAGGAACAGACAAGAGATATCAGATCAGTAGGTAAAGTCCAAGATCAGATGCAGTCAGATTACAAAATGTACATCTGCAGTCAAATAAAATAAGTTATGTACTCACCATAACATTCCATGTTTGTTATCCATGATCTCGCCTTCACTCTTGCTGGTTAGGTTCCGACTCAGCCTATTACTAGAGTTGGAGAGCTTCCACTGGCTCGAAGCTATACCCTATCTCATGATGCCTAGGGAAGATTACCCAGGTCTTGTTTGCAGATTAACATATTAGAAACCATATAGTAAAAACAAAGGCAACGATTCTTAGCCTATGGCTCATGAGGCCAGAAGGGAATCAGAGAACATTTTACACCAATAAAAATTTCCTCTCAATCCTCCAGGAGTAAAGTTGGGGGAAAGAGGGTGGGACGCAGAATGAAGACGAGATCATGAGCAAACATGGAACGTTATGGTGAGAACATAACTTCTTAATGTTATGTTGTCCTATCTCGCCTTCATTCTTGCTGGTTGAGAGCTTTCCCAGCACCTTCTTTCTCAGGTGGCTCAAAGGAATAAGCTCTTCAGAACAGTGGAACCAAAGGAAGCCCTGTGCCAGGAGGCCACATCTACTTTGTAATGAGTGATGAAGTTATGAGGACCGACCCATGTGGCTGCCGTACAAATTGAGTCCTTAGGTAATCTGGGCTGAAAGACTGTCAAAGTTGACATAGCTCGTTGAGTGGCCCCTAATCTTTCCTGGCAATTGTTTATGTTGAGAATTATATGCATAGGTAACAGTGTCAGCAAGCCATTTTGATAAGGTAAATTTAGAAACTATTGCATCTTTTCTGTTATCTGAGAAGGAGTCGAACAGATGGTCAAATTTTCTAAACTCCTTTGTTCTATGCAAGTAGAATCATAACTGCCTGTGGATGTCCAACTGGTGTAGCTTACATCCCACCTTGCTGCCATAGTTTGGAAAGACAGGCAGGTCCAACGGACTGATTCAAATTGGTCTCAGAACATACTTTGGGAAGGAATGAAGGATTCATTTTAAGAGAAACCCTGTCTTTGTAAGAAACTAGATAGGGAGGGTGTATGGACAGAGTTTGGAGCACTGAAACCCTCCTATCTGAAGTAATGGCTGTTAAAAAGACTGTTTTCCAGGTCAGAAATTTTAGTTCGCAAGAGGCTGGTTTGTAAGGTGGTAGATTCAGAGTAGTCAGTACCAAACTGAGGTCCCAAAGAGGTGATGGTTCCCTTATTGGGGGGGGGGGGCTTAGTAGAAAAGTACCCCTCAGGAATGGTTTGCACTATCTGTGAGACATTATTTTTGATCCCAGGTCTCTTATGTGGTAGCTAGGCATGGTGGCTAATTGTACTCGTATGGCAGCTGCTGCAGCACCTTCATTGAAAATCTCTAGGAAATTTAAAATTTTACTTACAGGGGCTGTAAAGGGATCCAATTGATTCTTGGAAGCCCAACAAGAAAACCTTTTTCATTTGTTAGCAAACAGTTTTCTAGTTGTTGCCTTAGGCGATGAAAGCAGAATGTGACGCACTGCAGGGGATATGTCTGGAAGCCTGGCTAAGATTGGAAGTGGAGCAGCCAAGGCTGTCAGCTTGACGGTTTGGATAGAAGACTGGAGTGCTCCCGACTGATGAGTCAGAAGATTTGTTACTGGGTCCCGAATCCACGGCTCCTCTCAGAGATGGGGCCATAGGATGGGGAACCAGATTTGACAAGGCCTGTACGGAGCAATGAGAATTAACCTGCAGCTCAATGACTTGGCTTTCTGTAGAACTTTAGGGATTAGAGGAAACAGGGAAAAGGTATAAAGAAGTCCTGGGGGCCAATCATGAACAAGTGCATCCCTTGGTGACTCCCCCGAGGGGGGATTAAGGCAAGGTAGTTTCTGTATTTGGTATTCATGGATGTGGCAAAGATGTCGCAGCAAGGCTGGCCTCACTTGCATAAAATCTGGTTCGCAATTTCCTGTTTCAGGAACCACTCATGAGGCATCAGAATTGCTCTGCTTAATTTCTCTGCTATCACACTGGATTTCCCCAGAATGTGAGTTGCAATCAGAAAATGTTGAGAAGATATTGCCCATTGCAATACTCTGAGCCTCTGGATACACAGAGGGTAGGGTCTGGTTCCACCTTGTTCTTGCTGTACCACACTACCAACATACTGTGTGCGTGTGTACTGCAATTGTACCTAGTGGAAGGGAGTTCTGGAATACCTGGAATCCCAGAAGCACCACTCATCTCTAGGACACTGACGTGCAAATGGTACTCGCATTCCTGCCAAATTCCTTGGACGGTCTTTCCCAGATAATGCCCTCCACCCTATTTGGGAAGTGTCCATGGTCACTGTAGCTACTTGTTGGGGAAGAGTGAATGGCTGCCTAGAGTCTCCTGTGCGGATTGAAGCCAGAGTAGATCCCTCTTGCAGGAGCCTGTGATAAAGATCTTGTGGGACACGTGCAACTCCTGAAAGGACCATTGAGCAATGACTAGCCACTGTAAGACTCTCGTATGTAGACGTGACAAAGGTACTAGTGTTATAGCAGCCGCCATAGTGCCCAAAACCTTCAGAACAAACTTTGCCTGTACTTTTTTGTTCAAGAGCAAGATGACCACTTGATGGCACAGTGTCTACGCCCCGTCATGAGGCAATTTTGCTACCATGTCTTTTGTGTTCAAGTTTGGAGCTATGTATTTAATATGCTGTGATGGCAACAAGGCAGATTTTCCAAAAGTTGTGCTAGATGGTGGCAGTCAGGAGCCAGTCATTTAAGTATGGAAAAACCCAGAATCCTAGAAGCCTCAGGCGAGTCGTGACTACTGCCATGCATTTGGTAAACACTCCGTGGGCTGTAGTGAGGCCAAAGTGCAGTGCTCTGAAATGGTGATCGCTAACTCAGCCAGAAGCGCAGATATCTCCTGGAGAGACTCTCCATTTTATATGGTAGTACGCATACTGAAGATAGATTCAACACACCCAATTGTCTTGTCCCAGAAATGGGAGTATAGACTGCAGTGTCACCATCTCAAACTTAGCTTTTTTTAGACTTGTTCAGCCTAACATCCAAGATGGGTCCCTAGTCCAGTTTTCTTTGGAACTAAAAAGAACCTTGTGCAAATTCCAGATACGATTTGGTCTGCGGGGACTTCTTGGATGACTTTCTTAGCAACCTTTGCATCTCTAGGGTTGCTTGATCCCTTTGACGGGGTGAATGTCTGGGACTGTTGTACTCCCTTGATATTACCGACTGTACTCATTTGCCTTGAGTGATATTCAGCCAGGCTTTTGGGTACAGTGATAGTCTGCCCCCGACTGCCTCCAGAGGTGGGCCTCCTTTCAGGAGTGCTGGAAGGGTCTGACAAAGAACATATTTCTATCGCCCTGATTTTGAGAATCCCTCTGCCGCAAGGTCGCAGTCTTCCATTATTTCCCCTTCTGCCGTCGAGGGAAATGTCACCACGTGCGTCCGGCAAAGCTCCCTTTCAGACAAGGCCTGGTAGGGACGGAAAAAGGAACTCCCATAGCAGAGAGTTTTGCCTTCTTGCTCGCACCTGGTCAGAGCCTCTCTCCCTTTTGGCCCGAACAAGGACGAGCAGTCAAAAGGGGTGTTTATGAAGGAAAACTTGAAGGGTTCAGCAAACTCACAAAGGCACATCCAGGAATGTCTGCTCAGAGCTATTCCTGCGCCTGCTGCCCTACTCTCTCCCTCAGCTGCTTACAAGATGAGCCTCATGGAGGAGTTGACTACAGAACTTAAAGGTAGCGAGCTGAGAGATCACATTATCTGACACCCCCCGCAGCTGTAGAACCTTGGAGGGCATCACGTAGCTCCTTCAGGAGATCCCTTTGGAGTCTCAAAGTGGGTTAAATAGTTCAGAGTGTAAAGACCGCTGACGAGAACATACGCTTCCCATATCTGTCCATCGTTTCAGATTCCTTATTCGGTGGATGGACAGATGAAGTCTCAGCCAGCTCCCTATTTTGGTGGCAGTCGTCACCACCATAGCATCTACTGGGACATACTTAGTTAAGATCTTATCTGAAGGGGCAGTTGTGAATTTGTTGGGCCTCCTCGCAACAGGTTCCACAGATTCTGGACAGCCCCACGCCTTTCAAC
>NC_056741.1:1793817153-1793827153 GCF_019279795.1 Protopterus annectens | reverse complement strand
GGCCACATTCCACAGGTCCATTGCCATCCGCCATAGAGGATATGAGTGTGTGCCTCCTTGTTTGTTGATATACCACATGACTGTGGTGTTGTCCGTCCTTATCAGCAAATGACCCTGTTGAAGAAACGGTCTGAATGTCTGAATTGCCTGTTTCACTGCCAGCATCTCTTTTTGATTTATGTGTAGGTTCAGCTGGTCTTGTGTCCATAGGCCTTGTATACACTTGTCCACCATGTGTGCCCCCCAGCCTAGGTCTGAGGCGTCCGTGGTGATAGTCTGGCTTGGGCGAGGTTTGTGGAAAGGCAGTCCACTGTTCAACTGACAGGCCTGAGCCCACCACAGGAATTCTTGCTTCAGGCATGGAATTATTGGAATCTGGGCTTCTAGACTGTGCTTGTGTTGAGACCATATATTCCTTAGGTACCACTGCAACTTCCTCATATGCAGCCTGGCATGTGGAATCAATATTATGCAGGATGCCATGTAACCCAGGGCTTGCAGGACTTTCCTTGCTGTAAGCTGGTTCTGTGTTGTTAATGCCATGAAATAGAGTGGTAGTTGTTTTTGCTTTTCTGCTGTGAGAAATGCCATCTGATTTGAAGTGTCTAGTTCTGCACCCAAGAATGTTATCCTTCGGGATGGTATCAGCCTTGACTTTTTCATGTTGATAGTGTATCCCAGGGCTTGCAGTAGTTGTATAACCTTTTCCAAATCTTTTGTTAATTTGGTCTTGTTGTCCGCTTGTATTAGGCAGTCGTCCAGGTATGGATAAATCTGGATTCCCTGAAGCCTGCAATGAGCAATTACTGATGCCAGGCATTTCGTGAATACTCTGGGCGCAGTAGATAAGCCAAAGGGCAATGCTGAGAATTGATAATGCTCTGATCCTGCAAGAAATCTGAGGTATCTTCTGCAATCTGGTCGTATAGGGATGTGCAGGTATGCCTCCTTGAGATCTAGAGTCACCAGCCAAGACTCCTTGCCCAGCATGGGAAGCAGTTGCTGTAGGGTCAGCATTTTGAATTTTGGAACAATGAGATATGTGTTCAGAGGACAGGTCGAGAATAGGCCTCCATTGGTTTTCTTTCCTTGGTACCAGGAAAAGTCTGGAGTAAAATCCTTGTCCTTGTTCCATAGGCGGTACCTTTTCTATAGCTCTCATCCTTAGTAAGTGGTTGATTTGTCCTAGAGCGTTTGTTTTTTGGTTTGGTGGTAGGTTTGGCATTCCTCTTTTTGGTAGCGTGGAAGTGAAACATGTAGCATTTGTCTATTGTCTGTAAAATCCATTTGTCTCCTGTAATGTAATGCCAGTTTACGGAAAATAAGGCTAGCTTTCCGCCTAAGGGTGCTTCCAGTTGTTCCCTGGTAGGCGAGAGTCAAGTCATTGTGTCTGTCCTGTGGAAGTGGTAGTAGCTGGATCTGTGGCAGTACTTCTCTGGTTGTTAGGCTGCCACTGACGTCCCCTGTAGGCACCTCTGGATTGACCTCTGCCTCTTGGGTGCCTATTTCTGCCTCTCTGTGCTCTGGAGGTGTCTGGAAAGGACCAATTCTTCGAAGGCCAATTTCTACTAAACCTCGGAGGCTGGACCTGTAAGAAATTCTTGACTGTTTGGACAGATTTTGCTTTTTCTTCCACCTTCTTTAGCACTTGCTGTGCAGGGGAGCCAAACAAACTTTGTTTCTCCATGGGAACATCTAGGAGCTTTGACTTTACATGGTCTCGTAAGGATTGCTCTTTTAACCATGCATGCCTTCTGATCAGTGTTCCAGTCATAGCTGATCTAAAGGAAGCCTCCAGTGCATCATAGCCGCATTTTAAGGAAGGATTACTGACCTGCTGAATGTTATGTACCAAATCCTGAAGGGACTTATGGTCTATAGGTTCAGGAGAGGACAGTTTTTTATTTAGCTGGTCTAACAAAAATTCCTGATACTGAATCATGTGGAATTGACAGTTTAAGGCACTAGCCGAAAGAGTAGCAGAAGTATAAACTTTTTTACCCCATCTCTCTAATGCTCTAGATTCTCTTTCAGAGGGGAGGGGGTTTTCGGCAGAGGCAGCTGCTACAGCTTTGGGGCCCTGTGAAATGGTTTCTGGGTCTGCAATAGGAGCCTTATACAAGTGAGTGTGTGTGTCCGGGACCCTGTAATATCTGTCGGGCTTAGCAGGGGCCAGGGGAAGAGAGTCAGGGGCAGTACAGGCATCATTAAATGCATCATCCACAACTGTTAGTACTGGAGGAATGGCTAAAGGCCTATGCTGTGGTAAATGTAAAAAGGTCCTTAGCCTTTTCCTTGAATCTGAAAAATCCTGGCCCTGCCATTAACATTGCTCTCTCATAGCATGTAAGGTTTCCCCAAAAGAAAATTCCTCAGGAGTAGAGGCAGAAGGAATGGAGTCTTCTGCATCAGAATCCTCATATGGAGAATAAGGGCCTTCTGGAGGATTTGAGTTTTCTGAATCATCCGAGGAATAGTCTGTAGAAACTGGATCCGGGGGCTCTGCTCTAGGCCTCTTCTCTGGAGGGGGTTGAGAGGCCCTGTCTGGGTGAGGTTGGGATCCCCTGATCAAAGAAATGAGATCCTCAGCCAGGCTGAGCATTTGGGAACTAGAGGTAGGCCTGTGTGAGGGGGTTTTAGCAGGCAAGGCCTTAGAAGATTTAGCTGCTTTAGCCCTAGAAAAAGCCTTGATAGACAGATGCAGGGGGCCTAGCAGCTCTACGTGCAGGAGTAGATGTGTCTAAAGGAACAGTATCTGATAAATCCTGGGTGCCTGCTACAGCAGGAAAAATTTCAGTAGCAGATTCAGCCATGCTGTGTGAGGCCTCGGCTGTCGGAGGTATGCTTTCGGCCGAAGGAAGAACAGAGGACTCTGTTTCAGCCGAAACAGAGACACTCGCGGTTGGCTTAACCGTGGTTTCAGCCGAAACCGCGGACCGCAAGTGTCGGTCCTTTTCCTTACGCTTTTTAGCTAATTGTGAAGTTGGAGTCTCCGACGGCATTTTGTAAGCAAAAGCGGGACCAAAAAACTCCTCTGCAAACTCCGACCGATGTCTAAGTGTCCGTCGGTTGAAGGAAGCACAGGCTAGACAAGCTGATACGTCGTGGTCTGGGCCTAAGCAAGGAAGGCAGTAAGAGAGGAAATCCTTATGAGGTATTTGTTTCCCACAAGTTAAACAATTATTTACTTTTTCTGACATCGGCTGAGGCAAGAAAGAGTCCCCAACGGGGTACTTAGCTTTTTAGAAGTCTTTGGTAATAGAAATCTCTGGATCTGACCGACCGGCACTTGCGAACAGCTTCTGCTTCGGGCACCGCGCGGCAAGAAAGACTGAGGAAAATGGCGTCGGCTGATGCCTTTATACCCAATTCACAGCAGCTATGACGTCGGGTGAAGTGCGACATCAGCCGAGGCCAGACCCAGACTTTGGAATCCGGCCGACCGAAGGGCTGCCTGAGGCAGGACAACCCATATGTTAGGACTGCAGATGCATCCTTGAAGGACATCTTTGGTTCTGTCCAAGTAGAATTTAAGTTGTCTGTGTACATCCAAAGAATGCAGAATTCTCTCCCCCTTGTTCTGTGGATTTGGATAAAAAGTTGGCAAATGAATAGCTTGGTTAAGAGCCACACTGGATACCACCTTAGGCAAAAATGTTGGGTTTGTCCTCGGACCCTGTCTGGATAAAACATGATGAAAAATTCCACAGCCATGAGCGCCTGTAGCTCTGAGACCAGTCTTGCAGAAATTATTGCTAGGAGCAAAGCTGTTTTTCAAGATAAAAACTTTGTCAGCAGTAGCAGCTGGCTCAAAAGGAGGCAGGGTGAGTTTTTCCAAGACATAGTTGAGGTCCCATGCAGGCATTGGTGATCTCCTCGGAGGCCTTAAGTTTTTGGCTCCTCTGACGTACTGCTTTAAATAAAGGATGAGAAAAGATTGGTGGCTCTGTATTGTAATGAGCCAAAATGGCAGAGGCATGAATTTTAATTGATGAAAAAAGATGGGCCTTTGTCCAGCATCTCAGTTATGTATTGCAAAAGCTAAAGAATATTTGGAACAGCTGTATCAGTTCCTTGTGCCTGGTTCCAAGCACGGAATCTCTTCCATTTTCCAGCATAAGATTGTCTAGTACTAGGCCTTCTAGCTTCCAAAATGACATCCATCACAGCTTTGCTGAGAGGTGTGTTTTGTATGACTACATTATCCGCCATGCTGCCAGGTTTAAAGTACTGAGTTGGCTGTGCAGGATCTGATTGTTTTGCTGGGACAGTAGATGAGGTATTTGAGGCAAGGTCCAAGCTGGGCATTGAGACAGGCACCTTAAGATTGGATACCAGTACTGGCATGGCCAGTCAGGGGCAATCAGTATCATCTTTGGCTTCTCCTGCCTGACCTTTAGAAGTACTTTGGGGAGGAGAGGCAGTGGAAGAAAGGCATATACTGCTGAAAGATAGGGTGTCCACTTTCAATGCTTGTCTGTGATAAGTCCTTGAGCAGAATCTTTTTAGTTGGTAGTTGTGAGGGGAGGCAAATAGATCTATGTCCAGGCATCCCCATTTTCTTATGCTGAAGACTTGTGGATCCAGCTGCCACTCGTGGGGATCCATGAGGTTTCTGCTTAGTCACTGCCAGAGTGTTTTCCTTTCCTGGCAGGAATTGTGCCTGCAGATGTACTTGGCAAGTCAATGCTGCGTGCCACAAAGTCATGGTTAATCTGCAAAGGGGGTAAAGAATGCATGTCCCTTGCTTGTTTATATACCACATGACCGTGGTGTTGTCTATCAGTAGCAGTCCCGGATGAAGTAGGTCCTTGAAGGCCGTCAGGGCATTTTAAACAGCTAGCATCTCCTTTTGATATGTAGATGCATTTGGTTTGAGGACCATGTGCCCTGAATGCATCTTCCTGCCATGTGGACACCCCAGGCATAATCTGAAGCATCCGTTGTTAGTGTCTGCCTGGCTGGGTAATGTGAATGATTGTCCCTTGTTCTGGTGACAAGCCTTCGCTCACCATCAAAACTCCTGTTGCAGGCAGGGAATGAGAGTAATCATAGTTTCCAGGCTGTGGCAATTTTGAGTCCAGCCACTTTTTAGGTACCATTGAAGTTTCCTCATATGCAGTCTTGCATATGGAATTAGTAGGATGCAGGATGCCATGAAGCCCAAAGCCTGCAGAATCTGTCTTGCAGATAACTGGGCCTTTGTTGCCAACATTTTGAAATAGGTAGTCAGTTGCCTTCGTTTGGTGTGAGATAAGCCATCTGGGCAATTGTATTTAAGCTTGCACTCAGGAATATTATCTCTTGAGAGGGTACTAGTTTTGACTTATTTTCGTTGACTCTGTACCCTAGGCATGTTAGAAGCCTTTTGACAAACGCCAGATGCTGTAGAAGAATGTCCTTGTTCTCTGCTTGAATTATACAGTCGTCCAAGTAAGGATATATTTGTATTCCTCTGTCTGCAGAATGCAATTACTGGTACCAGGCACTCTGTAAAGACCCTGGGCGCAGTAGATAAGCCAAAGGGCAGTGCAGAGAATTGGTAATGCATTGAGCCAGCCTTGAATCTGAGGTATCTTCTGCATGATTGTCTGATTGGGACATGCAGGTATGCCTCTTTTAGGTCTAAAGTCACAAGCCAAGCATTCTTGCCCAGCATGGGCAGAAGCTGCTGCAAAGTCAACATTTTGAATTTTGGTATATCCAAGAATGTGTTCAAAATAGATGGGTCCAGTATTGGTCTCCAGGCCTTGTCCTTTCTGGGTACCAAGAACAGTCTTGAGTAAAATCCTTGTCCCTGCTCTTGCTCTGGTACCTGTTGAATGGCCCCCATGTCCATAAGGGATGAGACTTGTTCTTGCGCCTCTGCCCACTGATTTTTTGGGAGATCTGGCCAGCCTTTTGCCTTTGGCAGGGTATGGAAATGGAACTTGTAGCCTTGTGACACTACTTAGAACCCACTTGTCCTGGGTTATAATGTACCAATTTTGTGAAAAAAGTACTAATTTTCCCCCTAAGGGTGCTGCCAGGACATAAGTGCTTGGTGCCGGCAGGGGGAAGTCATTGGGACTGTTTCCTAATATGGCTGTGATTTGTCTTCTCCAACTTTGGAGGTAGAAGCACCCCATTGCTTTGGCCTGTATGAACCTTGTGCCTGGGATCTGCCTCTAGGGCGCCCCTTTGAGGGCTTTGACACAAGAAAGGACCAATCCTTTGTAGGCCAGTGTCTACTAAACGTAGGTAGCTGTACCTGACAATTTGAGTAGATTTAGCTTTGTCCTCCATTTTCTTTAACACCTCTTCTGCCTCAACACCAAACAAAGTATCATGCTGTAAATGTGCATCTAATAATTTAACTTTGACATGATCAGGCAGATTTTGTTCCTTTAACAAAGCATGCCTTCCAATTACAAAACCAGAAACTGCGGCCCTGCAGGCGGCCTCCAAAGAATCACAACCACATTGCAAAGTATGCTTTCCAACTTGTTCAGCTGCATGCAATAAATCCTGAATTTCCTTGTTTTCTGCACATTCAGAGTTTAACATTTTCTGTTTAAGCAATGCCATGTTGCTGATATTTGAGCATATGAAACTGACAGTTTAAGGCCCTTATAGCCAAGGTAGCAGATGTGTAAATCTTTTTCCCCCCATCAATCCAGTGCCCTAGAATCTGCCTGAGGGGGTAGGGTTTTTTTGCAGCGGAAGCCTCAACTCATTTGGGACCCTGTGAAATAATTTCTGGGTCTGCAGCAGGGTTTTTAAAAAGGAATTTATGCGAGTCGGGAACCCTGTAATATCTGTCAGGCTTAACAGGAGCTGGAGATAAGGAGTTGGGGGGTCAGACTAGACTCTGAAAACACATCTACAATGTCTAACACAGGTGGAATGGCTAGAGGCCTGTGCTGAGGTAGTAAAAGGAAATCCCTGAGCCTCTTTTTGGATTCTGAAAAATCTTGGCTCTCCCAGTGGAAATGCTCCCCTCATGGTATGCAAGGTTTCCCCAAAAGAATAGTCCTCTGGAGAAGAAGCTGAAGGTATAGATTCTTCAGCATCAGAATACTCATGGGGGGGGGGGGGTATTCCTGATCAGAAGAGGAATCAGAAGAAATAGAAACCTGATGTGAAGATTCATAGTCTCTTGCCTAGGCCTCTTATCTGGAGGGGGATGGGAACCCCTGGTAATCAAGTCTTCGGCCATTCTGAGCATCTGTTTTTTGGGCATAGAGGCCTGTCCACGTGGCTCTTGAGTTTGTTTCTTTGCTTTAGAAGGTGCTTTAGTCCTTGCCTTTGAAGCTGAAGTTAGTTTAATGCAAAGATGTTTAGGTCTGAATACACCCTCAGAAGCCAGTGCCTGCTCAGCGGCTCCAGACCCGTCTGAGGGAATAGTGTCCGAGGTTCCAATACCTCGAGTTTCCAGTGGCATAGCAGACTCCACGTGGGAGTCGGTAGCGGCTTGTGACTCTAAAGTGGCAGGCGTCAGGTGCTGCGAAAGCGCCTCACTGAGAACCGGCGACTGGCTTAGGAGAAGCTTAGTCAGTTTTGCACCTCTGTTGTTTATCTCTCTCCTTTTCTTTGGATTTTTTGTGAACTCCAATAGTCTGATGGCTATCAGATATTTCTGGATAATTAAATCGGTGTCCAAAATAGTTTAAAGCAAAATCATACCGACGCTTAACAGTGAGTTGGTTAAATCTAGCACAAAACCGACAACCAGAAACGTTGTGATCAGGGCCTAAGCAAGGAATACAGTAAGAATGAAAATCTTTGAGGCATTTGCTTTCCACAAGAAATACAATTAACTTTTTCTGACATCGGTCTGGAGCAAGAAAAAAAAGTTTCCCCCAATGGGGTACTTAGCTTTTTTGAAGACTTTGGGTCTAAAACTAAGAAAATCTCAGGAGTCGGCCGACCGGCACTTGCGAACTGCTTCTGCTTTGGGCACCGCACAGCAAGAAAGACTTTAGAAAATGGCGTCTGCTGCTTCTTTATACCCCTGATGACAGGGAAGGGGCGACAGCAGCCGACGCAGGACCCAAGACTTTGGAATTCAGGCCGACTGAGGGCAACCTGCCAACAGGATTACCCAAACTTAATGACTGCAACAGTGAAACACAAAGATCACCATCTAAACAGTAGACACAACTAGGGTGTGCATCCGTTAAGGAAATTTCCTGAGCACCAGGAGTTGCATTTTTTGAAGCCGGACTGCTTCACTTCTCTGCCTTCCTTGGACATAGTAACGACCAACACAACAATATTGTCAAGGAACTATGTAAAAGATAGAGATGATAATGCTAGCAAACAATGAAGCTATCAAACACCACACCAAATAAAAAGGTAATTATCTAGCTTCTGCTCAACTTTTTTTTTTTTTTTTTTTTTTTTTTTTAAAGCACTCAAGCAGGGTGAAAAAAGGGGCTAGAGGAGAGGTCTCAAATGATGATGCCCTCTAGCCAGAGGAGACATCTCTAACTCAAACAACGAAACCTCTTGGAAAAAAGGTAAAGCAAAAAGTTGTCCTCTAACTTAGACAGTAGAGAAAAGACGACAAATCCTCTAACTTAAACAAGAACATTAAGTTTTAGGGTTGAAAAGACGGGACAGGAAGAAGAAGGCCTAGTGAAAACAGCCAGCCACAAGCAAGAAAAACTTAGGGATTCATTACTGTGAAAACTAAAACATGGCAGAGTTACCACCTGTCCCACTTTGCGAGGGACAGAACCCTCTTTGGGCAGTTGTGTCCTGACAAAAAATTTAAAAAATGGCAAATGTCCTGAGATGTTAGGACAAAATTAATTCCTATATTTTATGTAATAGTTGCATAAAATCGTTATTCTGTATCTAAAATACCTAAATGTTATAAGAAACAGAATAAGCAACTAAAATGCTACAAGAATAAGCTTTTATTTAGGCAAAAAAGTTAAGTTCTATCCTTTGTACTCACCGTGGGTATGTCGGGTCCGTAAAATCTGATGTTTGCCCCAAAAATGTCCCACTTTGGCCATTTGAAAAGGTGGCAACCCATTAGTAAAATAGAGCGCACACATATATATATATATACATATATATATATATATATATATATCTATGTACGCATACACACAAAATATTCTGAAATAAACTAATATCCAAAAGAAGTTCACTTAGCCTAAGCCTACAGAAAAGCACCCAATGTAGTTGAGCAGCAAACGAGATCTGGGTAATCTTCCCTAGGCATCATGGGATAGGGTATAGCCTCGTGTCATTGAAAGCTTTCGAGCTCTAGTAATAGGCAGAGTCAGAACTGATGCTCGGTTCCAAACCCAACCAGCAAGAATGAAGGCAAGATAGGACAACATATCATTACTTTCATTACGTAAGCTTAAAGAACGACAATAACAAATTAAAAGCAAACATTCAGTCTAACTACACAGCTACAGGAAGTTGAGAAATTCAGCACAATCACCTAAATGAGAAAGGTACACTCATGACTAATCTGCCACATTAGCATTAGATTAATGGACAACCACAGACTACTACATACAGTACACTTAGCAGACAAGAAGCAAACTAAGCAGATATCTAAAAAAAAACAAACAGGAACCCAGTACCTGCAACTTCAATATACTGAAATAAGCAGTACCAAACCACGGTCTTTGAAGTTAGTCCCATGAAACAATACCAAAGAATTAATAAATGCTTACCTTGCACAAAAGCCATAGCCCACTTCTTGCATGAAGTCTGCCAACGAGCTATCCATCATGGTCTTTGCAATCCCTCCAGAATCTGGCAGGATTCTCTCCATCAGAATGTCCCGTTTTAAAGGGTACAGTAGTGGTGCAAGCACCACAGGGCAACGCTCCTGTGGAAAATCTGGAACACAAGCCATTAAGCACTGCTTTACAACAAGTAATTACATGGCAGCTTTTAAACCAAAACATACAAACTCTAGAAAATATATTAGAAAAACTACGTACCTTCATAGAGCTAGTATGCATCCTGGGCATATTTTTTCCCAAAC
>NC_056741.1:1793583401-1793664526 GCF_019279795.1 Protopterus annectens | reverse complement strand
ATCCATCATGATGTTAAGTCCTTAGAAAGCTAGTGCATAAAGGGTATGCATCCTATCATCCAAGCCTGTGATATTAAGAGATGGCAATTTGGGATGCAGCAGCAATCCTTTCCCCTGAAATCAACAGCATGTTAAGAGACAGAATTGGGGCCACTTGTCCATTCCAATATGTATGAGAAGAGACTATACTGCCTCTGTCAAAATGAAGCTGATGTTTTGGCATTCCCTCCCCTACTTTGGGATAACCCTATGGTTTTCCTTCACATTTAAAAAGTTGTAAATTTCACCTCATTTGTAAAAGTTCCAAACAGTTTATGTTTGCCCAAAGACAGATATAAAAAGTACTTACTATACTGTTTTAATGTATGTAAACTCATTATATTAGTACCCTGTTGCCTCTGGCCTACAACATGGCTGAAAAGGGGGGTCCTTGGACCAGTCCATCCAGTTATACTTGCAGAAAATAATCCTGGCAAAGAGAAGGAATGGAGAAAATGTATAAAGATTTATTTCTTTATAATTTCTTGATGGGAGGGCAAGTTCCACTATAATAGTAGCCTCTTTTCAAGGATCACCAAAAATGTTTATTTTACTAGTGGAAATATGGTTAGGACACTAAGAATCTCTCATGCTCTTCAATAAGTGCACTGGGGTTATTTACAAGCACCCGAGACCTCTGCTTAACCGTCTGAACTTGCCCAATAAAATCCACTGCTCAAGCCTACTTACAAGGTATTCTCAGAATTTCATGAGTCTGTTGTTCAGAGAAGCAAGTCTATTTCTGACCTATCCAATCTGTGCACCAGGTTCCTGAAAATATATGTCAAGCATCTACACATGCAAATCTGCAACCGTCCTGATTAGCTACAATATTCTGCTGGAAGAAAGATGTCATATCAGATTCCTGACCAATCTTCCACAAGTACAAGGCTAGCCTGCAAAGGTGATAAAAACAGGTAATCCCATGCTTGATCACGCAGGTGTCACACTGTGCAAAAACACAGAACGACTGGTTTACAAAGTGGTTTGAAAGCCAGACACCACGTTTATCTCTAGCATCTCCTTGACTTTTAACCCTCCCCAGTGATCCAAGAATCCTGAATAGTACAGCTTGCACAATGAGTTCTCAAGGGCAGGTCCAAGGGATCAGTCACAATGGTAAGGATCAACTGCCAGATGTTTGAATGGGAAACCTAAGCTCTTGTGAATTTAACCACCAAAACTCCTGGAAGGCTCAAGTAAAATCTCAACCTCCAGGTCTTCAGCCATGTATTTTTGAGGTAACATTGCATGCAGCTAAGTACAGCTTCAACACCACTGAGACCACATTTCCAGTCCTCAGGCAGCACCTCATATGTAAAGGTTTATCTTGTGGTGCCACTTCTATAAAAGGGACATCAGGGAGACTTGCTTAGGTAATTTCTGTTGAATAGACTTCAGTGGGACCTAGGAAAATGACTAATAGATGGTACCTGTTAGGACTTTGGCAGAAGGCTTTGAAGACTTGCAAGGTAAGCTTAGTCTTCTGCAACTCCTTTGTGGAGTAAAGACATCAAGGCAGTGTGGAATGGCCTTTAGTCCTGCAGTGGGCCACAAGTAGTAAAAACTCAAGGCAGTGGACATCCCAAAGGAAGGGACTGGTAGTGGGACTCAACCACCACGACCAGGTGCATAAGAACCATCAGTCTCCTGTGACTGGGGCTGTATAAGTAATCATCCTCGAGATCCAAAGTAACCATAAGGGTTTCAGGTAAAAAGTTTTAAGATCACCCTGTAGCACCAGCATTTTCACCCCCTCGCATAACAATGGCAGCCCAATTCCTTGTCCGCTCTAACCTAGCAACTTGGACAGCTACTACTGCATATCAGCAGCTCCCTCCCTGCAGACTACAAAATATTTTATCCCAAGCAACATAGTGCATCCTAAACACCCCCTTGCATAACAAGGGCAGTCCATTCCTTGTCCGCTCTAACCTAGCATCTTGGACAGCTACAACTAGTGCATATCAGCGGCTCCCTCCCTGCAGTCTACAAGATATTTTATATCCCAAGCAACATAGTGCAGGTGATTGCCTATGGGTTTTAAATGTTTTTCCCCTCTCTAATACTTTCTGGCTACAGACATGCACGGACAGGCAGTATTCCAAGCCATTTTGGTGCTTTTATAAATGAATCTAACCCAATTACTGTTGTTTCCCTTTCTGGCCACTAGATGGCAGTCTATTACTGCAAATAGTAAGCTCCCACTGTCCAAACCAAAAAAGCTAGATAACTACCTGGAATACGAACTAGAAAACAAAGATTACGGCTGCTATTTTGAACATAGCCGTTACTATCCCAAGCAAGTGTGCGGCTTCCAAGCCCTGACTACAAAACTCTACCTAGCTAGAAGTTGTAGTAATACAGATCCAGCATCACACAGGACAGTGCTGTTGCTGATAGTTTCTGTTGACTCTTGCCTCCATCAGCCAAGCTAGCCCCGATCCAAGAGAGGCTACTGTACCTCCCTCAGCACACGTGTTGCTCCTCCCCCACTCCTTACCTAATGGGAAACCAAGTATAAACCCACTACTATGGTGCCATTTTTAAATCTTCTTTCCTCAACAAGGACATCTCTCTGGTCCCACGCGGCATGTACTTGCCAGTAAGTGCATCCAACTTACAGCTTTGGTCTAGCTTTTTAACTGACATATACTGGAATACTTTGTTCCACATTTAAAGAACTGTTTAATTGTAAAACAAGAAGTTATGTACTCACCATAACGTTCGATGTATGTAGCCATCTCGCCTTACATTCTTACCCGTGGGGTTCGGAGCCGAACCTTGGCTCCGACTCGGCCATACTCTAGCTTGAAGTCTTCAATTGGCTCGTGGCCAAGAGGTATCCCATGGTGCAACAGGTCTATTCCGAAGATCTTGTTTGCTGCAAGCTCACACACGTACACACCGAGAACAACCACCCCAATAGAAAGGACTACTGACACCTAGAGACAATACCTCCAGGTCCGCGAGGAGAGGGAAGGAGGGAGGGTTAAGTAAGAATGTAAGGTGAGATGGACTACATACATCGAACGTTATGGTGAGTACACAACTTCTTGATGTTTTGTAGTCCAATCTCACCTTCATTCTTACCCATGGGACAGCGTCCCTAGCACCTTGATCTTGGGTAGCTCAGTTTAAAATACTCTTGAGCACTGTGGAACCAAAGGAAGATCTGCCTCTGGAGACCAGATCTAATTTGTAGTGACTAAAAAAGGTATGAGGCTAAGCTCATGTTGCTGCAGCACAAATATCATCCATAGACATCCTAACCTGAAACGCAGCTGAGGTAGACAGATCGTGTAGAATGAGCCTTCATTTTAAACGGTAATTCTTTGTCATTGGAGGCATAAAAAAATGAGATGCAATCGGAGCTCCAGCAAGACAAGGTTACCTTACAAACTGGAACCCCAAGTCAACTGTCTGAAAACTAGAAACATTTGATCCAATTTCCTGAAATCTTTTGTCCTATGTAAATAGAAACGCAATTGTCTGAACATCCAGCTGATGAAACTTAAATTCTGCCTAGTTGGAGAATTCAGGAAAAAACAGGCAACTCAATGGATTGGTTGACATTGACAACAGAGGCAACCTTTGGAACAAAAGGGTTGGTTCTTTAGGAGACCCTATCTTTGTGAAACACCAATAAGGTGGCCTAATCGCTCATGCTTGGAGTTCAGAGACCCGCCTAGCTGAAGTTATGGCTAGCAAGAATACTTTCTTCCATGACAAGAATTTAATGTCACACGTAGCTGCAGGCTCAAATGGAGTTGAGGTGAGCTTCTGCAGTACAAAATTGAGGTCCCATGGCATCACTGGAACAAAGACAGGAGGTTGGAGTAAGAATGTCCCTCTCAAAAGCCCTACAAAGCCTATGAGCCATAAGGTTGGGCTCATTAGCAACATGAAAGGTAGAAATTGCTGCCAATTGCACTTTAACGATTGCTGCAGCTGAAACCTGACTAAACAGTTGAGAACAATTCCATTAATGCCAAAATAGGTGCTGTATAAGGATCAATATGTCTCTCTCAGGCCCAAATAAAAAATCTCTTCCACTTACTGGAATAAATCTTCCTGATAGAAGGCTTGTGGGAAAATGACAGAATATGGACCACTTCCAAGGAAAAATCATGAAGCCTGACGAAGGTCGGAACTGGAGCAGCCAAGCTGTCAACCTGAGGGTCTGGATGGAGGGATGGAACACTCCTGACATGAGTCAGCAGATCTGGAACTGGGTCCAGAATCCAGGGCTTGTCCATTAGATAGGGTTGAAGGAAGGGAAACCAAATCTGACTAGGCCAGTGTGGGGCAATGAGGATCATTTTGCTCCCCAAAAACTGTTTTCTGAATGACCTTTGATATCAGAGGCAATGGTGGAAAGGTGTAGAGAAGATCAGAGGGCCAATCGTGAGCCAAAGCATCCCTGGGTGTCCCCCCCCCCCTCCTTCGGGGGGATAAGGGTGAAGTAGCTGCTGCATTTGGCATTGAGGGGCTGGCAAATCGCAGAAAGGCTGATCCCATCTGTGGAACCTCTTCCACACAACTATTCAGGGACCACTCGTGAGGCATTAGGATAGCTCTGCTCAGCCTGTCAGCTCTGCTCAGCCGGTCAGCAATCACAGACTTTCCCGGTATATGCATTGCAACTAGAAAGTGTTAGGAAGACACCGCCCACTGCCAAACTCGAAGTGCCTCTTTGTAAAGAGGGTATGATTTGGTTCCTCCCTGTTTGTTCGGGTACCACACCACCAACATATTGTCTGAGTGGATTGCAATTGACCCTAGAGGGAGTAGTCTCATTCACTGATATCCTGTCACTGCCTATTTAAGTGGTACATTTTGGAATCTTTTCTGCTTAAAACCTCAGCTTTGGCCGGCTAAGATCTAGAGGATTCAACTGGACGTATAAGAGAATTTAATTACCTTTTATCTGCACTTTTTTCAAATACAGCATTTTAATTGATTTATTTGTGTTGCACTGAATATAAACTCAACTGGAAGTTTTGACGTTTTTTTCAGTTAGTGCTTGCTAGATTTTTATTGCCAGTTAGTAATTGCAGGCGGGGGTAATCTCATTCATTGATATCCTGTCACTGCCTACATAAGTGGTACATTCTGAAATATTTTCTCCTTAAAACCTCAGCTTTGGCCGGCTAAGATCTAGCTGCATTCAACTGGACATATAAGACAATTTAAGTACCTTTTATCTGCACTTCTTTTCAAATACAGCATTTTAATCTACTTATTTGTGTTGCATTGAATATTAACTGAACTGGAAGTTTTGACTTTCTTTTAGTTAGTTCCCCACCCACCCTCTGCTTTTGTTTTGGTGTTAATCTTGGTGTCTTTGAAACTGCCAGCCCCTCTTGTAAATTTGTGTTTGGATACTCCTTCTGGGCCCATCTCATTTGCTCACTCAACTGAGTGCAGTGAGATCATATTCTAATTTCAGGCACTCCTACTGTGTACAAAGAGAGCATCTGGGAAAGCAAAAAAAAATTTAGGCTCGTTTCCTGAATTTCCTGTAAGTAGTCTAGACTGTTTGTAGGCTTCTGAGCCCCCAAGCCTTTCTGTCTTGGAGGGAAGCCTTCTAGCTTAATTTTGTTTTAGAACTAGCCAGTTTTCTAGTTTCAGCACTCAAATCTTGTTTCTGTGAACTCAGCACTTGTTCATAACTTGTAAGCCCTAAAGCTGTAAATTACTACAGCACTCAACTTTCCTCACTTGAATAGAGGAAAGCAGTTTTTAGTACTTAAGCACCTATCCAGCCATGACTAAGGGTCAGCTCCTGGTGAATTCTCTTGTCTACCTGATTAATCTGGGCATCTTGGGGCAATGCAGCAATTGCCTCATGTACACAGACAACCCTCTCCTCCAACACTACAACCTTTGAGAGATGCATTTATATAGCCACACTGGAAGCAAAGCTCTCTTTACCCAAGACTGGACTAGACAGTCAAGAGGAGAAAGTAAAGACTTGCAGTACACCAAACTCATAGTACCTCAAACCCTACATCACCAAAACACACACAAACGCAAAACACACACATACATTCGTGCAGGGTCTGAAAAACTTGCCCAAGCATCAGGGACCTCCAAAGCAGAAACGCAAGCAAATTCCACCCCCAACACAACCCAAATGACACAGCCCACAAACTCAGTGTGCTACTCAACCACAGCCCATAAGGCATAACATACCCAACACTCTAGTCATAGGTGACTCTATAGTCAGGCACACTGATGTTCCACTCACCAGGCTAAACAAGGAGAAAGTTACTTGTCAGATGCATGTCAGGTGCCAGGATCCGCCACAATGCACGCACTCAGGTCACTCCACAAGTACAAATATGACACCATCATTGTCCATGTTGGTGTGAATGACCTGAGACGTACCTCCCTGGTCTACATGGAGAGACATGGAGGAGCTCTCCGATCCCGTAGCCCTGGCAGGTATGACCCTAGCCCTGAGTAGCATCCTGCCATCACCCAGAATGAAACCACAGTAAACAGACAAAATTATTGACTTCAACAATTGGCTAAGCTTCTGGTGTCATTCTAAGGGGATCTGGTATCTGTCTGCCAGGGACATGATCGACGGTCCACGATGCTTTGCCAGAAACGGCCTGCACCTGTCGCCCTTGGGATTCCGGATACTAGCCAAGGTGCTTTCCACCCCTATAGTGCCTTTTTTAGGCAAGGCTCAAACGACAAATTCACCACCATAACAGGTACAAGCAAGCAAAATCTGAGGACAATGCTACTCAATGTTAGAAGTCTAAACTTCAAAATGCACTCACTTGAGGCACTCCTTAAAATGGAGAACACAGACATCTGTGCAGTGACAGAGACCTGGTTCAAAGCTCCAGAGAGCACCCCTGCATTATCAGGCTATAATTCATGCCACACCTTTCGGCCACCTAACCAGGAACAAAGCACTAAAGGTGGAGGCATGTCCATATTCATTAAGGATACTGAGAAGAGAGATAACCTGCTGGCTGACCTACACCCACTGATTTGCGGGTGGGTCTGGCCAACCATTTGGGGTTGGTACAGTGTGGAAGTGGAATCTGTAACCTTGGGAAACTATGTTCAAAACCCATTTGTCTTGGGTAACGAGTCCCCAGTTTTTTGCATGCAGGGCAAGCTTTCTTCCTAAGGCAGCAGGTAGTTAAGCAGGGCTTGGAAGGGTTAAGGTTAAGTCATTGTGCCATTTTTCCATGGGGGGTGGCTTACTACACTCCCTGCTTTGGAAGTGGAAGCCCCCCCCCCACTGCTTAGGTCTGTGCATAGCCTGAGACTGCAGCCTAGGTGGTCTGCTGTTCCTGGGTTTGGACTGAAGGCCTGGAAGGGACTGGAAAGGACCAGCTCTTAGAAGGTCAATGCCTACTGAATCTGTGAGGCTGTATTTGTAAGAAATCTAACAGTTTGCATAGATGTAGCTTTTTCCTCCATCCTTTTAAGGACTTCTGCTTTGTTGCCAAAAAGGCAGTCTTGGTTTAAGGGAGCATCCAGTAATTTAGCTTTAACAGGATCTGGCAAGTTTTGTTCCTTAGGCCAAGCATGCCTTCTAAGTACAGACCCAGTGACAGCAGCCCTGCAAGATGCTTCTAGAACGTCAAAACCGCATCCCAAAGTATGTTTACCAACTTGTTCTGCAGAATGCATTAAATCTTTTAATTCTTTGTGTTCAGCACAGTCAGGAATCAACATCATTTTCCGTTTAAGTAGTCCTATAACATGCTGCTGATGCTTTAACATATGAAAGTGGCAATTTAAAGCACTAATGGTCAAAGTAGCTGAAGTGTATACCTTCTTCCCCATCTGTCTAACACTCTAGAATCTTTATCAGAAGGGGTAGGATTTTTGGCAGCAGTGGCCTTAATGCCTTTTGGTCCTTGGGAAATGGTCTCTGGATCCGTAGGAGGATTCTTGAAGAGGAACTTGCGACAGTTAGGTACTCTCTAGTACCGGCCAGGTTTTCTGGGAGTAAAGTGTCTGGAGTAAGGCTGGATTCCAAGAAAGCATCATCTACAACGTCCAGAACAGGAGGGATAGCTAAAGGCCTGTGTTGAGACAGGGGTAAGAACTCCTTAAGTCTCTTTTTGGACTCTGTAATCCTGGCTTTCCCAGCGGAAATGCTCCCTAAGAGTATGCAAGGTTTCACCAAAAGAAAGATCTTCTTTAGGGGAGGCGGAGGGAATGGAATCCTCTGCATCAGAATCCCCATAAGTAGATAAGGGCAAACCCTAATAATCAGAAGGAGCAGAAATATCACATTCCTGATCAGAAGAATCAAAGATTCAGTTCTAGGTCTCTTAGAGGGGGAAGGCTGGCTTCTCCTAATTAAGGTAATAAGGTCTTCAGCTATTCTAAGCATTTGTTTTTGAGGCATATGGGCCTGAGCCTGCAGTTTGGTCAGTTTTCTAGGCTTAGTGTGAGGCTTTAGCCTGAGGAATTCAGAACTTCTAAATGGAAACAATGGCATCGGTTTAATATCAATGTCTGTAGGCCTGAATACACCCTCAGAAGCTGGTGCCTGCACAGTGGCTCTGGACCCATCCAAGGTAGAGATATCCACAGGTTCCACAGTCGAAGAAGCATCTCAAAGCATACCAGACTCCGAATAGGTCTCAGTAGAGCCCTGCGAATCTGAAGTAGCGGGCATCAGGGGCTGCGAAAGCACCAGAGTACCAGCAGACTGGCGACTAGCTTACCGGAAGCGTTGTTGGCAGTTTTGGACCTATGCGGTCTGTCTTTATCCTTATGTTTTTTTTTTTTTTTTTGAAGATAGGTAGTTGGATGGCTTAACGAAGCCATTTCGGAGTACTGAGATAGAGTACGAAAGTAATCGGCTGAAAAAATAGCCAGACGACGAAGAGTTCGGGGTTGAACACGGCACAAAACCAACAGAGAGGGACGTTGTGGTCTGGGCCTAAACAGGGGATGCAGTACGAATGAAAATCTTTGAGAGGTACTTGCTTTCCACAGGCAAGACAATTGTTAACTTTCACGGACATCGGTTGGAACAAGAAAATGGATCCTCAATGGGGTACTTATCTTTTTTGAAGACTTCGGGTCTGAAACTCGCAAACGAAAATTTCAGGAGACGGCTGACCGGCACTTGCGAACTGCTTCGAGCACCGCACAGCAAAAAAGACTGTTGTAATGGCATCGGCTGCATGTTTTATACCCCTGACGATCTGACATCATGGAAGAAGAGACGGCATCAGACGCAGTAATCCGAAGACTCTGGTATTCAAGCCGGCCGAGGGCTACCTGCAGGCAGATAACCCAAATGTGATGACTGCAACAGTGAAACACGAATAATATCCTATAAATGTTTTGGGGAATGTCCCCTCAAGCCTAATAATAGCCAGAGGGTTAAATGTTCCGGCTCAGGTGGTCTAATTTTTTTTCAGAAAACCCTACAACTCTCTAGTTTTCCATTTGAAGTGTTCGCAAACATTGTAAACAAATGAGATCCTCTGGTGGAAGTCAGAGTACAAGGTTAGAGTGGTCCATGTCATAACTCAAAGGAAGGATATCACAGACTGCAGGTTTCCCTTCATACTCTGAATCTTCACTCTCTCTCAAGTAGCTCCCCTTACTCTCTTGGGGATGCTACAAGAAAAGTACAGTTTTGTACCTACCATAAATGTAGATGTTCGAGGATTCCATTGCTGCAGTCCTGACTATTGGGTATAGTCCGCGTCCCAGTCGGCCCGAATACCAGAGTATAAGGCTGACGTCGGTCATGGCGCCTTAGACTGGCGTCAGTACGTCAGGGTACTAATGCGCATGACCGGCGTCATTTCCTCAGTCTTTTCTTGCCCCAGATGTCAGAAGACCCAAAAAGACAAGTCCCAAAAAACCTGCACCAAAAACATGTACAATATATACAACAATATATACAAAAATATAAGCATGTAAACTCACCTACACAACCACCCCTAAACACAGAGGGGAAGGAGGGAGGGTAAATTGGACTGCAGCAATGGAATCCTCGAACATCTACATTTATGGTAGGTACAAAACTGTACTATGTTCTTCGTCTTCCATTGCTGCAGTCCTGACTATTGGGTAGAATCCCAAAGCAGAGGAAAGGGAGGCTGGCAAATTATAAGGAAGTAGGAGCTGATAACATGCCTTGCAAAACAGCAGTGGCAAAACCAGCCCTAGACTTAGAGTAGATAGGAAGATGATAATGCTTAGAGAAAGTATGCACTGAACTCCAAGTAGCTGCTTCCAAAATATCCTTAGTTGCCACCCCTTAGAAATGCTGTTGAAGTGGCAGTAGCCCTAGTGGAATGAGGCCTAATCCCAGCTGGAATCTCCTTGCCATGATGGGAATAACAAAATGCAATGCAAAAGCCAATCCACCAGGAAATAGTTTGTTTTGACACAGGCTTGCCCTGTGAACTCAAGGCAAAAGAAACAAACAACTGCTGAGACTGCCTAAAATCCTTAGTCCTGCTTAAATAATATCTCAATTGCCTGTGTACATCTAAAGTGTGCAAAATCTTTTCCCCTTTATTTTGGGGATCTGCATAAAAAGTAGGCAAATGAATAGTTTGGTTTAAAGCCACACTAGAAACCACCTTAGGCATAAAGGAAGGATTAGTGCGTAATGATACCCTATCCTTATGGAAAATCAAAAAGGGCTCTACTGCCATAAGGGCCTGCAACTCAGACACCCTTCTTGCAGAAGTAATGGCCAACAGAAAAACAGTCTTCCATGACAAGTATTTCAACTCAGCAGTAGCCATGAGGCTCAAAAGGTTGTAGAGTAAGTTTTTCCAACACAAAATTGAGATCCCAAGCAGGAGTAGGAGCTCTACGTGGGGGTCTTATATTCTTTGCCCCTCTAAGAAACTGCTTGAACAAAGGATGCGAAAACAAAGGTGGGTCACAATCATAATGAGCTGAAATTGCTGCAGCATGAATCTTAATGGAAGAGAAGGACAAACCTTTGTCCAATAACTCAGTAAGATATTGAAGAGCCACACTCAAATTAGGCTCAGAAATCTCCAAATTCTTTGCTGTACTCCAAAATAAAAATCTCTTCCATTTGTCTGCGTACACCTTCCTTGTACTAGGTCTTCTAGCTTCCATAATCACATTTAAAACTTGCTGAGGAAGTTGAGACCTGCTGTGCTTCAAGAGAGAATATGCCAGGCTGTTAGATGAAGAGAGTGAAGCTTGACATTGAGCAGATGACCATCCTTCTGAGATAACAGATGAGGAATCAGAGGTAAAGGCCATGGAGGCTTCCTTACCAGACTCCGTAGTAGTGGATACCAGTGTTGCCGAGGCCAATCTGGAGCTATCAAAATCATCCTTGGCCTGTCTTGTCTGACCTTTAATAATACCTTTGGAAGAAGAGGCAGAGGTGGAAAGGCATAGACATGAAGGTTTTTCCAACTGAAAGACAGAGCATCCACTTTCCAAGCTGTGTGATGAAACCCCTTTGTGCAATACTTTGGCAGCTGGTGGTTTAGTGGAGAAGCGAACAGATCTATGTCTGGAGTTCCCCATGACACTGTCAATTTCTGAAATACATGAAGATCCAGTTTCCACTCGTGGGGATCCATGATTTGTCTGCTTAACACATCTGCTAGGGAGTTCTGTGCTCCTGGCAGAAACCTTGCCTGAAGAGTTAGTTGCAGGCTTAACGCAGTCTCCCATAAAATCATTGCTTGCCTGCATAAAGGATAAGAATGTGTTCCCCTTGCTTGTTGATGTACCACATGACAGTTGTGTTGTCTGTTAGAATCAACACCTGCCCTGGAAGAAGTAACTCCTTGAAAGCCATCAATGCAAACTGGACTGCTAACATCTCCTTCATGTTGATATGTAGATGCTGTAGTCTGGCAGGCCACTTGTCTTGTATCCACTTTCCATTTAGATGAGCTCCCCAAGCAGTGTCCGAGGCATCTGTCGTTAAAATCTGACCCGCCTCTGGCCGGGTCACAGAGAGTCCCTTGTTTAGGTGACATTCCTGAGCCCACCACAAGAATTCCTTTTGAAGGCAAGGTATTATTTGAATGACAGTGTCCAAATCCTGGCAGTGCTGTGTCCATACATTTTTGAGATACCATTGCAGCTTCCTCATATGCAGTTTGGCATTGGGAAGCACCAGAATACAAGATGCCATGAACCCTAATGCTTGAAGGACTGTCCTTGCAGTCAGCACGGACTGATGAGATAGTTGATGGAAGTAAAGTGACAGACTCTTTTGTTTGTCCGGGGTTAAAAAGGCCATCTGGGCTGCTGTATTCAGTCTCACACCCAGAAAGCACATGTCTTGAGAGGGTACTAGACTGGACTTTATTTCGTTCACAGAATACCCCAGGCATCTTAGCACTGCTATGACATATTCCAGATGCTGTAGAAGGTCTTCCTTTTCTTGAGCCAGAATCAGGCAGTCGTCCAAGTAAGGATAGATTTGAATGCCTTGAAGCCTGAAGTAAGCTATCACTGGAGCCAGAACCTTTGTGAATACTCTGGGCAGTAGATAAGCCAAAGGGCAATGCAGAGAACTGATAATGAAAATCTCCAGTTCGAAACCGCAGATACTTTCTGCAACCTAGCCTTATAGGCACATGAAGGTAAGCTTCCTTGAGATCTAAAGTTACCATCCAGTGATCTTTGCCCAGCAGAGGTAACAGTTGTTGTAACGTCAACATCTTGAACTTGGGAATGTCCAGATAAGTGTTGAGGATAGATAAATCCAAAATTGGTCTCCACGTGTTCCCCTTCTTTGGTACTAGGAACAGGCGAGAATAAAATCCAAGCCCCTTTCTGATACAGGGACTGGCTGAATGGCCCCTATCTGGAGTAACTGAGAAACTTGCTTGTGAGCCTCTTTTCTTTGTGGAGGAGGAACATCTGGCATGCCTTTGAAAGGGGCATTGTGTGGAAATAAAATCTGTAACCGTGATGAATGATATCCAGCACCCATCTGTCTTGAGTGATTAAATCCCAATTTTCTTTGAAAAGAGACAGTCTTCCTCCCAAAGGAGCTGCCAGACGAGAATCCACTGGCAGCTGAAAAGGCAGGTCATTGGGTCTGCTTACGAAAGGACTGACCCCTGCCCTCACCAGAAGTCTGAGCAGGTGAACTCTCTGATCTAGGCCTAAACGAACCTTGAGCCCTGCCCCTACCACGCCTAGACCTACCCCTAGACTGGGAACCATAAGCAGGATATGTCCACCCCTTAGCAGGCCAATTTCTACTAAACTTCGGAGGCTGCACCTGCAAAAAATCTTTAACAGTCTGCATAGACTTAGCTTTGTCCTCCATTTTCTTTAAAACTGCTTCCACAGGCGGTCCAAACAACACATCAGACTGTAAAGGAGCATCCAAAATCCTGGTCTTAACATGCTCAGCTAAATTCTGATCCTTCAACCAGGCATGTCTGCGAAGAACAGAACTAGTAGCAGCCACCCTCGAGGAGGCCTGAACAGCATCAAAACCACACTGCAAAGAATGCTTACCCACTTGTTCAGACACATGAACCAAATCCAGCAATTCTTTACACTCAATACCTTCCGCCAAAGCATCCACCTTAGATTTCAATTGTGAAAGGAGATAATTCTGATATTTTAGCATATGAAACTGACAGTTCAACGCCCTCATGGCTAGAGTGGAAGAAGTATATACTTTCTTACCCCACCTATCCAAAGCCCTTGCCTCTTTATCAGAGGGTACAGGATTTTTAACCACAGAAGCTTTAACACCTTTAGGCCCCTGAGAAACAGTTTCTGGGTCCGCCCTAGGACTCTTAAACAAATACTTATGAGCTTGGGCACCCTATAATACCTATCAGGCTTAACAGGAGCAGGAGGCAAGGAGTCAGGGTTCAGGGAAGCCTCTGCAAAAACATCCTCCACCACATTCAACACAGGAGGAATAGCTAAGGGCCTATGCTGGGGTAAAAACAAGAATTCCCTAAGCCTTTTCCTGGAATCAGAGTAATCCTGGCCTTCCCATTTAAAGTGCTCCCTCATGGAGTGAAGAGTCTCTGAAAATGAAAAATCCTCAGGAGGAGAAGCTGTAGGAGTGGAATCATCCACATCAGAATCAGAATAAGTAGGAAACTCTTGTAAATCTTCCACAGAAGACTCTGAAGCCTGTGAACACTGTTCAAAACTATCAAACTCCTGTTCCACCCTAGGCCTCTTATCAGGCGGGGGCATAGAACCTCTAATCAGAGTAATCAAATCTTCTGCCATTTTAAGCATATGTTTCTTAGGCACAGAGCCCGAAATGCTAGGAGAAGCCCCACAGAAGCTGAACTTGGCCTACCTCTAAAAGAAGCTTTGGCAACAGAAGGAGAGGCCCTAACTACCTTGGGAAGAGAGGGAAGAACAGTTACCTGAGAAGCCCCTCAGCCTGGCCTACCTCCTGAGAGGGCACATCCTGTAACAGTAAAGTATCTGCCTGAGACTCCATAGAGACTCCTGGCAAAACCTCTGGCTCCCCTGAGCCTTCTAAAGAACCGGCGTCCGGGACTGCCGGTTCCTCACCCCTAGGCTTCACTGTTTTGTCCTTGCGCTTCTTGGATGAAGCGGGCGGCGGAGCATCCGACGGCATATTATAATTGCAACGCTTCCCAAACACTAACCTAGCACAATCTAGCCTCCTCTTAATAGTGCGCTTGTTAAATCTAGCACAAGAGCGGCAACCAACAACGTCGTGCTCAGGCCCTAAACAAGGTATACACAATGTATGATAATCCCTATGCGGTATCTGCTTCCCACAAGAAATACAGTTATTCACTTTTTCTGACATCCGGTTAAATACTGAGGCAAGAAAAAACCAAAATGTTCCCCAACGGGGTTACTTAGCCAACTCTGTTTCGGTCTGAAACTCCGGTTTCGGAAGATCTCAGAACGCCAACCTGCACTCGCAAAATTGCTTCTGCATCGGACCATGCGGCAAAAAAGACTGAGGAAATGACGTCGGTCATGCGCATTAGTACCCTGACGTACTGACGTCAGTCTAAGGCGCCATGACCGACGTCAGCCTTATACTCTGGTATTCGGGCCGACTGGGACGCGGACTATACCCAATAGTCAGGACTGCAGCAATGGAAGACGAAGAACATCATTAATGGCTGGTCTTGACTGACTACATGCTCTAGGCAAAGGAAAATAAATCCTGAAAATTCAATCCAGTCTTGGGGGATGTCTATATGAGAGTGGAATGAAGAGCCCACCATATATTCTAGTATCTGGGGCAAGGACTCTGAATCAGAATATCCAAAGCTAAAATGTCTGGGTCCTCAGTGGAAGGTACAACCTCAGATGCTGGGACTAGTGTTACAGCCTCAAATCTTCCCTTCAAGATTTCAGGCACACTTTGCAGAACATGCATGTCACCCTACGATGCAATTACAAAGCAAATGTTGGTGGCCTTTGCCCAAGAACAGGAAACCACCCCAACCATGAATACAGCATCCTCAGCATGAGAATATATGCTTCCCAACAATGGCAAGAAGGCCTCGAACAGCATTTTCAGTGGGTCTCAGTAACGCTAACTATTGGGACTGGCTGGTGAGAAAGTACTTCGAAATATATGGCACCCTTAGGACTAGGGTATAAGCCAAGATCCCAGTTGCATCCCTGATCTCCCACTTGTCCTTCACACTTCCCTCTATGAACAGCTAGAAATGGTTATCACATTCAGACAAAGTTTGTCCAAGATAAATCAGATATACCAGCCCAGAAGGCAGAGACCCTTCTGCTTTCGATAAATCACAGACATGCTCACTCAAGAGCCAGAACAGTCACCCGTGGCATAAAAAGTTTAACCATCTGCACCATCAAAATCAGCTCTGCCTGAGCCAAAACAGCTGTAAGGTATCACACTAAACTTGTTCTCTGCATACCTTCCCTACCTTGGGAAAAAGCATATGGGAATCAGTGTCATCACTGGACAGTGCAGGCGTCCTACCACAATCCCACTGCTAGGTAGCATTGTACAGTAAACTAGCAGCTGATTCTTAGCAAAAAGGTTGTCCACTTCAGCAAAATGGCTCCTCCCTGCCCGCTGCTCAGGTTGGTTGCAACAATGTACTGTCAGGGGAGTGCATTGTGCCAGAGTCCCAAACTGACTGGTGACAGAGGCATTGAAGGTTGTTGGCCCAGTCTCCACAGTGGATACGAGGATATAATGCCATGTCTTCCAATTCATGTCACACTTGACCCTGGTGTTAAACATGAGCTGCTAACACAACTAAACATCTTTCAAGATGATGTAGAGATCCCTTTGCAAAGGTAACCCAAATCCATGAATAGAGAAGGCCACCAAGATGGCACTCATGCAAAATTTGAGGCATGTATAAGACTAGGCAGGCTTTAGCAAGAATGGAGGCTGCTCCTACACACCTGCGCCATCCAGGTTCATAGATTGTGAATGCAGATTCGAAGAGGCCCTCAGAAACCAAGGCATCTTTCAAATGTGCAATTTGGTATACAGAACCATAAGAATGGTTTAAGCCATTCAGTCAAAAACCTTCAAGGATTCCCTCGATACAGTCCCTGCTGGGCCTCAACAAATAAGAGCCCAAGGTGAGGGACTTTTCACTAAAGAGGTCTGCATGCCTCTGTGTTCAGAGCCACCCCCTTAAAGGTTAGTTCTCTTAGGTTCATAGGTTCATACTAGGCTATCTGCCCTAGGGCATTTATAAGCCTAGCCAGAGTGCGTTTGGCTTTCGCCACCCATTTTAAATGAATTTTGCTATGCCCTTTTTCGAGGTTAGTATACTGTGCCTCTGTCTAACAGTGACACAGAAGTGATACCCGGGGTAAACCTACACTCTCCCATCCACTCATCAAGATTCCTCTTGAAGAGAGTCAATGAGGGACTCTGCCTAACCTGGACTGGGAATTTATTCCAGAGTGAAGGGAGCCTCTGGGTTATGAATCTGTCCCTCCAGCATGTCCTATTTATTTCAGTGCTGAGGTTCAAGTCTCTCGAGCGCGTAGCTCGATGGGATTTGGATTTTCTGAGGTGCAGCATGTCCATTAACTCCGGGTTGGACATGGCTTTATACATCAGGCACAGATCGCCTCTGAGCAGGCGGTATGCCACTGAGTAGAGCTGGAGTTTCTTTAACCGGGCAGCATATGGCATCTGTTTGAGCCCTTTGATCCTCTTGATGAGGTACTTTTGGTGTCTTTCCAGTTGCTGCAGGTGTCTGGTAAGGTACATCCCAAAAGGGGGCATTGTACTCAATTACGGGCCTGATGACAGATGAGTAAAGAGGCATGATGATCTCCCCTGATCTAGATGTGAATCCCTTCATGATTAGGTGGGCTATACAAAATGTTTTTCTAACCACTTTGGCCTCGTGGTTTTCAAATGAGAGATTGCTATCAACTTGGGTCCCCAGGTCCCTAATTCCTTCTTCCGTACTTAATAGATTACCACCTATGTGGTAATTTGTGGGCACTTTGTTTTTGCCAAAGGGGGTGACTATACACTTTTTGGTGTTTAGCTTGAGGCCATGGCTCTGGCACCAGTTGTCTGTTTCTATAAGGCCCTTTTGTAGGATGCTTGTCGGCTGGAGAGTCTATTATGGCACCTAGTTTGCAGTCATCTGCAAACTTGGTCAGCCACAGTCCTTCCGTGTTGGCCTGTACCTCCGAGAAATATATACCGAACAAGAGGTCCCAAGACTGAGCCTTGTGGGATGCCACTTGTAACTGGTTTGGAGTTTGCCACGGCTCTAGCAATTCTAACCATGTGGGTTCTGTCCTTGAGCCAGTTTGCAACCCATCTAGTGACATAGGGGTTTATATTTAAGCTGGTGAGCTTATATATAATGCCCGAGTGGGGTATTGTATCGAAGGCTTTTGCAAGGTCCAGGCAGACTGTGTGGACCACCTTCCCCTCGTCAATGGCCTTGGTGACTGTTTCAAAGAAATCGGCCAGGTTTAAGAGGCAGGATCTGCCCTTAAAGCCGAACTGGGTAGGATCCAGTGTTTGTAGGTCCCCAATATATTTATGAGGTCCATGATGATCCTTTCCATAGCTTTGCAGACCAATCTAGTCAGGCTTATGGGGCAACAGTTTCCAGGATCCGTTGAGGCACCACCTTTGTGGAGAGGGACCACTGTTGCTGTACGCCACTCTTTGGGTACATATCCTGTAGTAAAGGCTGAGATTGAACAGTAGTTTTAGGTTTGGGTTTAGCTCTTCTTGGAGTTCATGTAGGACGCAGCCCGGGACACCGTCTGGTCCCATTGATGCTGTGTTTTTTGCTTTGGAGAGGGCGGCTCTTACCTGAGCATCTGAGAGGTCAGGGGGGAAGCACTCTGCTTGGATAGATATTTGCCCTTTTGGTGGGGGGGGGGGGTTAGCGCTGAACCTGTCAGCTAGGATGTTGGCAATGTCTGTGGGTTTGGTGTATTGTCATTTTGGACAAATTCTGAGCATATCTGGGAATTCCCACCCAGGTTCCTAACATAACTAAAGCCTTGTGATTAACCATAGTGTCCTGTGCAATTTTTCTCTCGAAGCTGGCCTTAGACGATTTTATGAGTGCCCGTAGTTTTTTTGATAATACTGATCAGAGATGCCTTCCCTTTTTGGGATTTTGCTCAAGCATGTAGTAGCTTCTTCTATTGTATAGTTTGCTTATGGCTGGGGTCCACCAGACAGGACGCCTGCCTTTGGAGGATTGGGTCTTGGTTTTATTCGGGATTGCATGATCCATGCATTCCTGAAGGTGTTCATAGAATGCTTTTATAAAGGATTCTGCGGTCTGGACTGTATTTTCCACAGGCCCGGGGACTTTGTAGGATTCCACCTCGGTTTTGAGGAGTGTGAAATTTGCTTTAGAGAAGTTTTTCACTGTGGTTTTCTGGGCAGGGGCTGGGGTCGAGATGTGACTATCCAGTGAGATTAGTTTATGGTCTGATCTTACCAGTGAGGGATACACTTCTGGTTTGGAGCATAGAGCCCCCATGTTGGTGATGATCAGGTCCGGTACGTTTTCCCCTCTTGTGGGAGTGGTAACAAGTTGTTCCATAGCATCTGAGTTTATAAATTCTAGGAACCTTTGGGCTAGGGTGTTGGAGCTAGAGTAATGCTCCCAGTCTATGTTTGGGTAGTTGAAGTCACCCAATATAATGGTGTTTGGAGAGACTTTCATATTTTCCAGTGTTCTCAGGAAGGCCGAGTGGGGCTCCTGGGTTTGGGAGAGTGGTCTGTAGCAGGCTATAAACTGGAAGGCAGTTTTACCCACTGTTAGTTGCACATGCATAGTCTCTGATGCTTCGTGCTGTGCCACCAACCTGGAGGTGTGGGTATCTTTGACGAATATTGATACTCCCCCTCCTTTTGGGGTTCGGTCCAAGTTTTGGGGCCGAAAAGCATGGTATGAAGTATAACCTGGTAGTGCTGGGGGTGCTCTCGGGAGCCTTGAACCAGGTTTCTGTTACTGCACAGATATCGATGTTCTCCATGCTAAGGAGAGTTTCGAGTGCATGCATCTTGAGGTTTAGACTTCTGGCATTGAGTAGCATTACTCAGTTTCTTATCCCTTGTGAAACCTATGGAGGTGGGTTTGTCTTTTGAGCCTTGCCTAAAAAAGGCACTATGGGGGTGGCAAGAGCCTTTGCCAATATCCGAAAGCCCAGGGGTGACAGGTGCAAGCCGTCCCTAGCGAAGCATCGTGGCTTGTCGAGCATGTCATCCCAGGCCGACAGGCATTGGATCCCCTTTGAATGACACCAATACTTAAGCCAATTGTTGAAATTGATCTCGTCTTCATATTGTGGCATCATTCTTGGTGAGGGTAAGATGCTACTCAAGGTCAGGGTCATACCGGCCTGGGCTACATGCTCAGAGAGCTCCTCTATGTCTCTTCATGTAGTCCAGGGAGGTACGTCTCAGGTCATTCAAACCAGCATGGACAATGACGGAGTCATATTTGTACTTGCCTTGGAGTGACCCGAGTGCTTGTGTTATGTGGCGGATCCTAGCGCCAGACAGACAGCTCACCGTGACCTTCTCCTCGTTCAGCCTGGTGAGCGGGACGTCAGTGTGCCTGACGATAGAGTCACCTATTACAAGTGTATCAGGTGTGTTGTTTAGCCTTAAGGTTTGACTTTGGATGGCTCACCAAAAGAAAAATAGAGGTAATCTTGTAGGTTATGCTGACAGATTTGGCACTCAACGTGCCTGTAGCAGGTAATCATTTAAGTCTGGTTAGACGCAAATCCATTTTAATATGAAGGCCACCACTAAAAAATAATAGTTGTGTAAAATCTTACTATAACATGGAAGAGAAGGACCTCTACGGTCACAGTATTCTTGGTGTGGGATTTCCGCCTCAGGCTACCCGTATGTCAGCTTCTATACAAAAGCTTCAGCCTGGCTGTTTTAGTTGTGTGGGACATCCCACATAGGGCCATAAACCAGGGACCTTAAATGTTACGGCCACACACAGACCTCAGAACTTGAAGACCCAGCAAGAGTAGCAGCCAGTGATGTCATAGGGTTAAGGAGTCATTAGCGGTTGCATAGGTCACAGGATACAGTGAGGACCCCAGAGACCTGAAGATGAGTGACAAAGAGAAGGATAAGGGGGGGGCTTGGTGGGTGGGAAGGAATACTGCAATATGGAAGAGGACATTTATGGTTATGGTAGGATTTTACACAACTATTCTATGTCCGTCTATTCCTATGTTGCAGTATTCATGGTGTGGGAGAGTACCACAGCTTAGTTGGAAGGAAGGGTGGAGTTAGAAGAGGTTGACTCCACAAAGCCCTATAGGAATGCCCTGGCAAATCCTGCCCTTGCTCTGGAGACATTCTCTAAGTTGTAGTATTTGGTGAAAGTGTGAATGGTGGACCATGTGGCTGCTTCCAGTATGAAGTGGTGTCTAGGCCTTTTAAAAAGGCTTTGGAGGCTACCACTTCCCAGGTGGAGTGAGCCTAGACTCCCTGCAGGAGCTTTTTGCCATGGTGTGAGTAACAGAGGCAAATGGCTTTCCTAATACAATATGCAATGGTTTGTTTGGAGACTGCCTTGCCCAGGGCCCTGGGGTGGAAGGAAACAGAGTGGATTGGATTTTCTAATGGATTTTGTTTTTGTCTAGATAAAATCTTAGCTGTCTGCGTACATCTAGGAAGTGGAGCATCCTCTCATCATTGGTAGGTGGGGGGTAGAAGGTGGGATGATGAATAGATTGGTTTAAGGACAGATTGATTACCACCCTTGGCATGAAGGAAGAGGTTAGTTCTTAGTTTTACCCTGTCCTTAAGGAAGTCAGTGGATGGGGGGCACGCCATTAGGGCCTGTAATTCAGACACCCTTCTGGCTGAAGTTAAGGAAATTAGCAGAACTGTCTTCCATGTGCACATTTGGAGAGTAGCTGCACTAGCAGGTTCAAATGGAGACGGGTTAGTTTTTCCAGAATGAAGTTAAGGTCCCAGGGTGGTGGGATGGGTTTTCTTGGAGGGCTGATGTGTAAGACCCCAGGTGCATCTGCAGTTAACTTCTACAGACTCCTCTAGGCGTCAAATAATGCTTGTTCATATTTGCATCAGTAATTCCAAAACCATGCTATGTACAAGGTTTTAAAATATTTCACCTGAAAGCTTACACATTAGCAATCTCAACTGCATTATTTGACCTCTGTCTAGTGCAGATAGATATTAACTGCTGTTTTCATATTTATATAGATATAGTTTTCACATTTTTCTAAGTATCTCAACAACCAAGTAAGAGACAAAACTCCTTAGCCTCATATGACAGCAGTTACCTAGATGAATAAAATGCTGCTGAGTGTGTAACGTGTTTGCTGACATATTGTAAGTTGCTTAAAAAATATTACAAATGTAATTGTTGCGATGTTTTACTGTGACTTATAAAGTTCTGTTTACAACCTAGAACAGAAAGAATACTACCACCATAAAAGTAGTTTGTGCTGAAGACTTTGCCATTTATGCTTCCTTCATAACCCCTATGGTTCCAGAGATATGAACATTTGTTTGAAATGTGAGGACATAATTTGATTATGAAAGGCTTACGCTCCGCCCACTGCAAACTTCCTGAGCTCCAATGGAGTGAATGAGTTAAGGAAGAGATAAAGGACTGCCAATCTGGCAGGCCTTCTGCAAGTGTACCCAGATGTTTAGTTTTTTTTTTTTTTTTTCTTTTCTTTTTGACTGGGGTAGACCTAGGCGTAGGCCTGGAGTCGGATGCCCGGCTAAATGGCAGCAGTGTCTGGTGGAGAGAACCTAGCCGAAGGTGTGGCTGTGTCTATTCCCCCCTTGACCTCGGCGGTAGCAGTTGTCTGAGTTGGCTCCGGGGAAGTGCTGTTAGTCATCTGTGGAGCGGCTTCCTCCAAGTTCGCCATAGAAGTCGACGGGTCCACACATCCCTCAACTCCTAAAATCGGTAGCTGGCAGGGCGTCCAAGAGAGCGGCAGAGGGCCTAGAAAACTTGGCCTTCTTTCTCTGAGGTTCAGTCGAGGCCTCAGAGACTGGATCCATCTTAAGAGCTCATTTTTTAAGCCTTTAGTTTTCCAGTTAAAGATTTAGAGCAGCCAGACAGCTGCGAAGGGTCTTAGAATGAAAGATTAGCACATGGGCCAAGCGTCGTGATCGTGCTCCCAGCACAACCAAAAAACACTGCGGTCATGCGTGTCTTCATGGGATATCTGGCACCCACATTGGCATTTCCCTTTTTTGCTGACATCTGCTAAGGATTGCTACAACAAACCAAACTTTAGAAAAATAAGAAAATCCCCAGTGGCTTACTTAGATTTTAGACGTCTTGCAGTGAAGGAGCGAAGCACACAATGCATCAGTCTGTGGCTGAAAAGTTCTGAGGTCTGTGCATGCGGACATCACATTTAAGGTCCCTGGTTTATGGCCCCACGTGTGACGTCCCACGCAACTACAACAGCCAAGCTAAAGCTTTTGTATAGGAGCTGACTTACGGGTCGCCAGAGGCAGAAATCTCACACAAAGAATACTGCAACAAAGGAATAGGAGGACATCAAGCACTTTAAATTCTGTACTGCTTCCAGGATGTATTTGAAGGGCAATGTAGTACACTGATACTGTTAGGGTCTGACCCTGAACCTTAGAAAGGTTCTGTGGTCCTTGTGAATGTCGGTTGAAAATAAGCATCAGTCACATTCAGCCTGGTCAGAAAGGCTGAAAGGAGAAGTAACAGCAGCAGCAATACCTACAGGACAAGCATCTTGAACTGGATACCTATAATAGATTCTGGGCAACTGCAGGCTCAGAGTGCAAGACCTACCTCCTGGAGTAAAAAGCTGGCAGTAGAAACTTAAGCCATATTCTCTCTGGTATGTGTTGAATTCTCACTCGGATTAACAACTGAAGAATGAAGGGACAAGCCCAGGTACAGATGAGCTTCAGGTACTGAAAGAGTTCCTAAGAAAAGTTGGATGACCAACTGTACCCCAATTTACCTTTGTTGCACTACACAGCTTCTATTCTTTGTATCCATGCTCTGCAAACTGGCTCACCCTACCCATTCAAGTAGGCCATCTGTGCAGGATGAAAACGGGAGGGAAAGAAACCAACTCACCTGCTTAAGGAGTGGCTGAACCACTTTCCAGTCTGCCTCCAAGTTGTCAATGTTACCACCAGGTCTGCTCCCCACACCCTTCATTTTGCATCTTTCTGCTGATCCTGTGAGTGACACCTAAAATAAGAGGCACTCTTGGAAAACTTTCTGCTGCACTGTAGAATCAGGGGGGCTGCTTAACTGTTTGCATACCCTTGCTTTTATCCATCCATTTTATTATATCCTGAAGACTCTCAAAATAAAGATTCCTTTCTCAAGGTGGCATTCATGAACTCCCTTCAATGCCCTTGGACAAAATCGGAATTTTTAAGCTACGCACGGCACCTGATGACTCAGTTGCTGAAACTCTAGAAACTGCATCCAACACTTAGGAAAGTGTATAATGCCCAAAAAAATGGAATATGCTGTGGGTTTAGGCTCAAAGCTCTAGAACACTGAAGCACATCATCTTGTCAGGCACTTCCTTTGTCTCCCATTTAAAATAACTTACTCCGACAGTCCCCAGAGGGATATATACACAATCCCCTTTACACAAGCTGTATCCAAGTGAACCCTAATTTGCAGTGTATACTCACACAGTCCTCCTCAGAGGATGAAATGGATTTTATCATCTGAAAGGCATCCTTTTAATCAACTTTCTCAGGGGGAGTGTTGATCATAAACGGATTTGCTAGGAAATATTTGTAGCTGTGGTCACGGCCTTCGGCTTGAATAAAAACTAGAAAACTACAATGTGGAATCCATGTCCTATGGAAGTGCCCTACTTTGGCTTGTTCAGGGAGGGGTGGTTATCTCTAATAATTTAATATGCTTTTTCAACTCCAATGGTCACCACCCTGTGCCGCTCTTGTATGTGACAACAGGACATGTTCTCTTAAAGACAAATGAGGTCCATCATTTTAATGAATAGCAAAGCACCTACTTTCTTGCATTTGGCCCAAAGAGACATACTGACAGCTACCTGAATATCTACTGCCAGGAGGGCTAGATAACTTGTCAAACACTGATCAAGAGCAGAAAGCCAACAGAAGCATTCTTGAGCCTTTTAGAGGCAGTTAGGCCAATTCTCATTTCCACGAGCTCTTTGAGGGTCTTCACTAACTTAATATCCTTATGTCAGAGCACCTGCTTATGGACTTTCTAGGGAGAGGCTCCTCCTTCCCCTAAGAGGGGATGTCTCCTTAAATTAATGGTGCATGGCATCAGACATTCCCTAACCTGCAGCTACTCAATTTCTACAAGTTTTTCTAGTGAACCTACACAAATCTGGCATTCAAAAAAGTTACGAGTTCTTTACATGGGGTCCAACACAACAGCTCTTCAAGCTTATTCAAAGCAACTACCACAAAACTACAATGGATTCTTAGCAAGAATCACTGGTAAAACATTACTAAATTCTAGTACAGGGAGTTAAAAAAAATAACCTTTCTCCCAATGGGACAATTATTCTTTGAAGTCCCTCAACAGAAACTCTGGAGCCAGAGACCAAAATGAGGGGCATACAAACAGATCTGCACACACCAGCAGCAAAAATAGTAGATGACGACATGGGCTGATGTCCTTTTTAAGATGTACATCAAAATGCATCTTCACATTTGAATGCCTGCTTGTATCCACATGTAAAAAAAGCTTTGGAAGTTGGGCCATGTGAAAAAAAACAATGCTGACTTCCATGTTATGAACACTACTGCAACAGTAACTTCACTTGATTATCTACTGTTATGGCAAGCTCTCACAAGTGGCTCTATGTCACAAGATCAACTTACCAGAAAAAATGACAAACTCAAGCCCACATAATCAGTACTCCAGGAAAGTGGCTGCCTGAAACCTCAAAAGGGCAAAAGTGTTTTGCAGGGGAAAGCCCCCTCCACTTGCATACCACCACTAAACCAATATACCAACTCAAATCACACTACAGCAAAGAGGGTAAAACAGCTATTCCTGCTAATGTCTCATCTGACAACTGCCTGTTACCATTCGATCTGTACTGTCAACATTCCAGTCAGTCGATCTTGCGCAGTTTCATTCATCTGGGCTCAATTTTACAAAAGACATTTCCCCAAGTTGGCCATTTCAAATAGAACTCTAACAAGACAAATGATTCTCATAATGGCACTAAAAGTTGTCACCTACAATGCTAACAGTATCCAAGTATATGCTTGCTCAAGTTAGAACTCCAACAGGGTTCATGGAGAGGACAGGACAAGAGTATTTTGGGCCCATGATTAAGAGTCCTCTCAAAAATCACCCAATACAAGAATCATATTGAACTCATCCAAAAATGTAGGTGAGAAAGCAATGCATCATAAGCCTACCTCCTGTCAAAAATGCCTGGTATTTTGTACTTGACAGTAATCACAGTACAAAATCCTGCAAAGGAAATGTTCTTGCAGGAATGGGATAACAGCCCTACTTGTGAAGTATAAAGTAGGAGTCAGTATTCACATGTGCAGGAATATGTGCAATGGCATAAAGCAATGCAGCTAGCAATATACATAAAGTGGATGTTTTGCAAACCTTGCCCTTTTCCTGCCAAGAAGGAAAAAGATATTCATCTTAAGTTACACCAACTTAAGCTAAAAATCTAAGTAAAGACAGCATGTCCATGGTGATCCAGTTTCCATGACATAAAAGAAAACCAAGAGAAAGATTGAGGAACAAACTCACTTAGAAAAAAAATGCATAAGTTCACCCTAAAGTGAAACTAAATCCTGTAAAATGATTCGGAATGCAAGAATCAGAAGCTCAGAGAAACTGCAAACATAAGGAGCATCTGGAGCATTTCTCCCCGGGCCTCCGCTGAAAACAGGTTCTGTGGAACCTAGTCGGACTTTCCCAGTCAACAAATGATAAATAAATAAATAAAGCCAATTACCACCAGAAAAAGCATCCTCCAAGAAAAGTATGGGACAGCAGTCCCCAGCAGATAAGCAAAGTCTGTTACCAGGTGTCATGCACGGAAAGTTTTCTTCAAAGGAAGAGATGAAGCAAATCAATTGACTAGTTAGTGCTAGGCCATAATCCTGCTGTTTGCACATTCAAGATCAGCAGAAATAGTTGGAGCATGCATCCTAACCACTAAGTAACTGAAAACTGAAGACCTAATCAGTCAGAATAACGCTCATCTACAGAAAAAAAATAACTAAAAATGGCAAAGAATTTTGTTCTCCCTTGAAGAAAAAGCTTCCATGTAATCAAAACAGGCATTCGAAATGAAGTAATTCCATTTATGATCTGAAGAGGTTGGGGCTGCTATGAAGGTCCTGTGGCTTCAGTGTGACCTACACAATAAGCCAAGTCCTAACAGAGCCAGCTATTACCCAACTAGTCTCAAAAATCTTTGGTCATTTTAGAAATGCACTTGCTACAAAGACTATAATTTAGCAGGTAGGTAGAAAATTAACACAGCAACTAACTGCCTATTACACACTGTGGCCCCATCTGCATATTCATATGCAAGAACCTCAACAGCAACCATTTGGTCTCAAGACGAACCAATTTTTTTTCCAGAGTTTAGGCGCAGAGTTGAACATCTGAAACCATGGCAGTGTCAAACTTCTTCCCAAAAACAGAACAGGCAATGTTATGTGGGTCGCGCCTATAATTCTGATTGCTACACATACTCTGCTTACCTAGGAATCGAAGGAAGGAACTTGAAGAAAGCTATCATGAACAGCGATTTGCAGATGTAGGTGTGATTAAGCAGCTTGTGATTGTGTGCATTCCATGAGGTCAGTATCTTCCCAAAATGCCAAACGGTGACTGGCAGAAAGATTTGAGCCAGACAAGGAACCACTTGGGGTGATCCTCAATTTTAAAAATATTACACAAACTACAATATATGCCGATACAGAAGTAAAAAAATACAACACAAAAGTAAAACAGTTACCAGCTCAATGCTACTTAGTTCAATACCTCCAAGATCGCTGCAAACTGGACAACTTAATTTCAGCTTTCCCAGTGTGAAAAAAAGAAACTGAGGAATAAGAGCTAGTAATTCTGCCAGACTGAGTAAAATTCAGTTACTGTCTAGTAACTACACTGCTTGGATGTCAGTAAAGAAGAAACTTAGAGAACCTAACAGAAAAATCACACAGAAAAGTAACAGAACACTGGGAAGAATCCTGCAATTATTCAGCAATAAGAATGCAAGCTTTAGCATTGGTACAAGGGACAACTTCCAGTAATTTAGAGGAAACAATAAATCAAATGTACTCAGAAATTATTAAAATAAAACATTTAAGTATATCAACTCAAAACCTTGGAAAAAAGGTCTTTAAGCAGCTATTCAGATTAACTAATAAAACTGCAACAATCACAGGCTTAAATGAAAAGACTGGCTGAGTGCGTGATGTCCACAGAACTGGTTTCAAAACGGGTAAGAGTCAGAAAACAGCACACAGAAAACACAAGATTTTAAGGAGGAGGATGCAGCTGTATTAATTATGAAAGCACAGATAAGCTACTGGACTGGTATTCCATAGGACTTGTTTAACTGAAAGGGCAGAAAGTATTCTCCAAACCTGACAAAGAAAACAGCAGAGACCTGTATTAGTAAAGATGCAGTCATACCAGCAGAAAAAAAAGCTGATCCTGACAAAACTGTAGCAGAACAAAAAGTATGAAAATTGGAAACTGTTTGTAGAAAGTTATTCACTAGGCAGGAGAGAAACAAATTTATTCCAACAGCCAGGGGAATGTCACAAGATGCAGGTGTGAGAATCTACTGCATTCTAGCTGTCTTCAGAATTTTTCCTGGAGGATCACTTTTGGATGCAGAACAGGCTGAGGAGGAAATAAAAAGTTTATCCAACAAAAAAGCGATCCATCAAACAGAAGGGAATACTGCGCCTCATTCTCCTGACAAGCTCAAAGATTTTGCCAGCAAGATATTTTCCAGTGTTCCAAAGGAAAAAGTCTGAAACTAAGAAAACAAAGGAGTTGATCAGATCAGAAGGAACTTGAACCAGAGTCTGGAGATGAAGATGACAGAAGACCAGTAACACTGACAATGAATAAATGTGAGATTGTAAAAAAAAAAAAAAACACTGCAAGAAAAAGGAGCCGAGAAATATACTGTACTTTTAATTTTATTAAACTTGTCTGTAGACTAAAGCATATACCCCACTTTGACACTGTTTAGAAAGACAGTAAAAAAGGTATGTTCTTACCATAAAGTTCTGTGTTGTTGATCTTTCATTTTTGAACTGTTGGGTTCGGTTCCAAACCCACAGAACAGACTGCCATATCAAGTTCACGCAAGCCAGAAACTCTCAAGCCAAAGCTACCCATACTGCCTCTCTTGCCTTTCCCTCAGAGGTTTGCCCAAAAAGTAGATCATGGAAGCTTTGTCTCAGCAGCAACCCTACTAAAATCCCAGGACTAGGTCCAAACCTCCAGTAGTCTTTTGAAGAGGGTAGGAGGGTGGGATGTCAAGAATGAATGAAGACGGACAACACAGATGGAACATTACGGTAAGAACATAACTTCATCTGATGTTGCCAATCTTCATTCATTCTTGAACTGTTGGGAGAGAGGTCCCTTGCTACTTTAGACCTTGGCAGGCCCTAGGGTAGAATATCCCTGAGCACCATAGAGCCAAAGGATGCTCTCCCCCTGGAGAGTGTCCAACCTGTAATCAGTGACAAAGGTATGAGGGGTAGCCCAAGCTGCAGCTGCACATCATCCATAGAAGCTCTGGAATGAAAGGCTACTGATCTGGAGGCAGATCTGGTAGCATGTGCCTTAATTTTCATTTCTAAGTCCAGCTTGCTTTGGCTATAAACAAAGGTGATGCAATCTCTCAACCATTTTGACAGAGTAACATTTGAAACCGGTTCGCCCAGTCTAGTATCTGGAAAGGATAGAAACAGCTGGTCTGATTTTCTAAATGGTTTAGTTCTATCCAGATGAAAATGTAATTGCCTGTGTACATACAACCAATGCAAGCAATATTCTCCCTTATTTGAAAAATTTGGGAAAAAGACAGGTAAATCTAAGGTCTGATTAATATTGGAATCAGACACTACTTTAGGTAGAAAGGAGGGATTCATTCTAAGTGATGCTCTCGCCTTATGAAAAATGAAATACAGATGTTTTACAGACTGAGCCTGTAATTCTGAAATTCTCCTAGCCAAAGTGATGGCTATAATTGAGAGTTTTCCAAGATAAAAACTTGGTATCACAGGTGGCTGCTGGCTCAAAAGGCTGACGGATCAAACACTGCAAGACCACCATTAAATTCCACGGACCAATGGACTCCTTGAAAGGTGGCTTCAAGTGTAAAGTGCCCTTAGGAAAGGGTTTGCATAGACAGTGAGATCAAGGAATGGTCATCAAATCTATTGTGGAAGCTTGAAATGGCAGCTAAATGAACTCTAATGGTAGAAGTAGAGGCTCCAGAATTAAATAAGGTGGTTAAGTATTCCAAGACTAGACCAATCGTAGGACAGGGAGGATCAAAACCTTGCTCATCAGACCAACACACAAACCTCTTCCATTTGCCAATATAACGTTTTCTGGTGGACAGTTTATGAGAAGGCAGAAATATCCTTTGTACTGGGGAGGACAAATAATTTCACTTGGCAATTACTGGAAGTTGAGAAACCAAGCAGTCAGCTTGAAATGTTGAAAGTTGAGATAGACCAAGCCCCAAAAGGGTGAGATAACGTATCTGGAGTTGAATCCTGAATCCATGGGCAGTGAAGTAGGTGAGGCTGGAGAAAGGGAAACTAGACATCATGGCGCCAATAAGGTGCAATGAGGATCACTGCTTCTCAACCATTGGGCTTTTTTCAAAAATTGAGGAATTAAGAGGGATTGGCATATAGAAATCCAGGGAGCCAATCGTGGAGAAGTCCATCTGTCAAGGACTCCCTGCAAGGAGGGACTAGGGCAAAATAGCCGCTGCATTTCTGGTTTATAGGTGCTACCAAGTCGCAGAAAGGCTGACCCCATCAACGAAAGATTCTCATTGCTCAATTGTGATTGACAGACCACTCATGAAGCAGGAGAATGCATTTGCTGAGTTTGTCCGTAATTATGTTGCAGATCCCTGGAATGTGCTTTGCTATCAGAAAGGGGTTGGAGGTGACTGCCCACTGCCAAATGTTTAGGGCTTCCCAACAGAGTGTAGGACCTAGTTCCCCCTTGTCTGTCGATATACCAGACTACGGACATACTGTCTGACTGAATGGCAACTGTACCCGAGGGGAGGGCAGTTTTGAAACACTAATAGCACCACCCTCAGTTCGAGAACACCGGTATGTAAATTGGCCTCTTTAGGGGACCAAGTGCCTTGGACAGTCTTTCCTTGAAAATGCCACCCATCCCATCAGGGAAGCATCTGTGGTCACTACGGCCTTGGCCTGAGAGGGAAAAAGGACAGCTCCATTAGTTCCTTTCTAGCTTCATCCACCAATGTAAGGCCTGCTTGCATCAGTTGGTTATGTGGATTGGGTGAGTCAGATCACTGTGATGCCAGGAGCCACTGAAGCAACCTCATGTGACACCTCGTCAGGGGAACTAGGGTAATTGTTGCTGCCATGGACTCAAGAAGCTACAAGACTAGATGAGACGGAACTTTGCCTTGACAGAGTACCACTTGAAGTTGTGAGCTTAATCTTACCAGTCTGTGAAGAGGAAGAAAGTACAGCTTTGTACCTACCATAAATGTAGATGTTAGAGTGTTCACCCTGCTGCAGTCATCACACTGGGGTTATCCTATCGTCAGGCGGTCCCGCAGTCGGCCGGAATTCCAAAGTCTTGGTCTGACGTCGGTTGCTGTCGCCCCATCCCTGATGTCAGTGCACCACGGGTATATATATTGCAACAGACGCCATTTTCTTCAGTTTTTCTTGCCCCAGATGTCAGGTGCCCCCAAAAGGGTTATCAGAATTAGTGCCAAATGGTGTGAACACTGCACAAAAACAAAATCCCTTCAGCTATAAGCAAACACATTAGTAAGGCATAGCAGAGATTTAACCAGTAGATCAGAGGGGATGGAGGGAGGGTAACCTGGAATGCAGCAGGGTGAACACTCGAACATCTACATTTATGGTAGGTACAAAACTGTACTATGTTCATCGTGTTACCCTGCTGCAGTCATCACACTTGGGTTGAATCCCAAAGCTAAGGTAGGGGGGAGGTATCATAGAGGGTTAGTGGAGGCAAGAGTAAAGAGGTAAGTGATCGTGTTTGGTGAACGTGTATACAGAACTCCAAGTTGCAGTTTCTAAAATTTCCTTGGTAGGAACCCCCCTGAGAAAGGCTGTAGAGGTAGCCGTTGCCCTGGTAGAGTGGGATCTAATGGTAGCAGGAACAGGTTTCCCATGATGGGTATAACAGAACCGTATGCAATGACCTATCCATTTAGAAATGGTTTGCTTGGATATAGCCCTCCCTTGAGAAGCTGTAGCTTAGGATACAAAGAGCTGTTCAGTTTTTCTGAAAGTCTTAGTTTTATCCAAGTAGTAACAAAGCTGCCTGTGAATGTCCAAGGAATGCAGGAGTCTCTCACCTTTGTTCTGTGGATTGGGGAAGAAGGTGGGTAGGTGGATGGTTTGATTTAAAGCTACAATGGAAACCACCTTAGGCATAAAGGAAGGATTACTTCGTAGAGAAACTCTGTCTTGATGAAAAATGAGGAAAGGTTCCACTGCCATTAGTGCCTGTCGTTCTGAGACTCTCCTAGCTGAAGTTATTGCCAAGAGCAGGGCAGTCTTCCAAGATAGGAACTGAAGGTCTGCAGAGAAAGCTGGTTCAAAGGGAGGTAGCGTTAGTTTTTCCAGTACAAAGTTGAGGTCCCATGTTGGTGTAGGAGCTCTCCTAGGTGGTCTAATGTTTTTTGCCCCTCTGAGGAACTGCCTTAGAAGAGGATTTGAAAATAAAGGTGGATCCGTGTCGTAGTGAGCTGAAATAGCTGAAGCATGGATTTTGAGGAAAAGGAAAGTCCTTTGTGCAACATCTCAGCTAAATACTGCAGAATGAGGCATGTGAGGCTGAGTTGCGTCTTGGTCTTTAGCTTGGTTCCAGGCACAAAACCTTTTCCATTTGTCTGAGTAAGCCTTCCTGGCGCTTGGCCTCCTGGCTTCCTGAGTAACATCCAGAACTGCTTGTGAAAGAGGAGCTGGTTGGATGTTTAGTAGATTTGCCATGCAGCCAGATTTAAAGTTTTGACCTGGCTGTGTAGAATCTGTTTTGTTGCGTGAGCAAATGGGTATTTGAGGCAATATCCATGGTGGGCTGTGAGCCATATTCAATACCAGATACCAGTGCTGGCGTGGCCAGTCTGGGGCTATGAGAATCAGTCGTGGTTTCTCCTTTTTGACCTTCAAAAGAACCTTTGTGAGGAGAGGTAATGGAGGAAAGGCATATGCTGTCAGGTTTTTCCAACTGAAGGAGAGAGCGTCCACTTTCCAAGCTTGATGGTGGAATGTCCTTGTACAAAATTTTGTCAGTTGGTAGTTTTGAGGACTGGCAAACAGGTCCATGTCTGGAAGGCCCCATTTCTGAGTTATCATTGTAAATATTTGTGGGTCTAGTTTCCACTCGTGGGGATCTTTGATGTCTCTGCTTAGGTCGTCTGCCAATGTGTTTTGTCCTGGCAGGAATTGAGCTTGTAACTGGACTTGGTAGGCAAGAGCTGTGTTCCATAAGATCATTGTTTGCCTGCAAAGAGGGTAGGAATGTGTGCCCCTTGTTTATGTACCACATTACTGTGGTGCTGTCCGTCTTTATTGCAAGTTGTCCTGGATGTAGTAGATCCTTGAAGGCTGTCAAAGCTTTCTGTACAGCTAGCAGCTCTAATTTATGTGCAGTTTTCTTTGTTCTGCAGTCCATAGGCCTTGAATGCATTGTCCTGCCATGTGTGCCCCCCAGGCGTAGTCTGAAGCATCTGTTGTGATAGTTTGCCTGGTTGGGGGCAAGGTGAAAGGCTGACCCTTGTTGAGGTGACATGCCTGTGACCACCATAGAAACTCCTGTTGAAGGCAGGGAATGAGAGATATCATTGTGTCCAAGCTGTGGCTGTGTTGAGACCATACGCTTTTTAGGTACCAGTGTAATTTCTTCATATGCAGTTTTGCAAACGGTATTAGTATGCAAGATGCCATGAAGCCCAAAGCCTGCAGAATTTTTCTTGCAGTTAATTGGGTCTTTGTTGCCATTGTCTTGAAATATTAAATCAGTTGTAGTTGCTTGTCTGGTGTAAGATAAGCCTTCTGGGCCGTTGTATCCAAGCTGGCACCCAGGAATGTCATTTTTTGTGAGGGTACTAGTTTTGACTTCTTTTCGTTTACAGTGTACCCCAGACAATTTAGTAGATGCTTCACAAAGGCCAGATGATGTAAGAGAATGTCTTTGCTTTCTGTTTGGATGAGGCAGTCGTCCAGGTATGGATATATTTGTATTCCTCTAATCTAATCCAATCTCACCTACATTCTTACCCACAGGACAGCATCTCTAGCACCTAAACCTTGGGTGGCTCACTGGAAAAATACTTCTGAGCACTGTGGAACCAAAGGAAGATCTACCTCTAGATTTCAGATCCAATTTGTAGTGCCTAATAAAGGTGTGAGGGAGATGCCCAAGTGGCTGCAGCACAAATATCCATAGACATCCTAGCCTGAAATGCAGTACAGGTAGACACCAAATGTGTAGAACGAGCCTTCAAACAGGGATGGCTCGTGCTATAGGACTGCAACCCTCCCACCTAAAAAACAAATGAAAATAAAGCTGAGAAACACAAAGTACAGTTTTGTACCTACCATAAATGTAGATGTCCGAACTGGATAGCATCTGCAGTCATAACAACTGGGTTGTCCTGTCGTCAGGCAGCCCTTCGGTCGGCCAGATTCCAAAGTCTGGGTCCGGCTTCGGCTGATGTCGCACTTCACCCGACGTCATCTCTGCTCGTCTTCGGGTATAAAGGCATCAGCCGACGCCATTTTCCTCAGTGTTTCTTGCCCCAGATGCCAGTTGCCCTCTTGGAAGGCTAAATTTTGGGTAAATGCCAATGATTCCAAAAAGATAGAAGGCAAACACAAAAAAGAAGCATGTATGTACATATATACAAACAAATACACCATAAGGGACTCCCCCCCACCAGCTAGCTATTAGAAGGGTAAATACCCTAGGAGTACCACAGAGGGGAAGGAGGGAGGGTAATCCTGACTGCAGATGCTATCCAGTTCGGACATCTACATTTATGGTAGGTACAAAACTGTACTATGTCCTTCATGGATGCATCTGCAGTCATAACAACTGGGTAGAATACCATAGCCAACTAGGGGAGGAGGAAAAATAGATTATGGTGTGGATAGGATCCCTTGCAGTACAGCAGTGGCAAACCCTGCTCGGGATCTGGAATACAGAGGTAAATTATAATGCTTGGCAAATGTATGCACGGAGGTCCAAGTAGCCGCCTCAATAATTTCCTTGGTTGCCACTCCTCGTAAGAAGGCTGTGGTAGTGGCTGTTGCCCTTGTAGAATGAGGCCTTATGTTCTGTGGAATTGGTTTTCCATGGAAGGAGTAACAGAATCGTATGCAATTTCCTATCCATTTGGAGATTGTCTGTTTGGAAATAGCTTTTCCTTCCCTTCCTGTTGCATAGGCTAGAAAAAGCTGGTCAGTTTTTCTGTTACTTTTTGTTCTGTCCAGGTAGTAGCGTAGCTGTCTATGTACATCCAAGGTATGCAGCATTCTTTCCCCTCTGTTTTGTGGGTTGGGGAAGAAGGTAGGTAGGTGGATTGCCTGGTTTAAAGACACTCTGGATACCACCTTAGGCATAAATGTGGGATTAGTCCTCATGGACACACTATCTTGGTGGAAGATTAGGAAGGGTTGTACTGCCATTAGGGCCTGAAGTTCAGAGACCCTCCTTGCTGAGGTTATTGCCAGTAGGAAAGCAGTTTTCCACGATAGATGCTGTAGGTCTGCTGTTGCTGCTGGTTCAAAAGGTGCGAGTGTCAACTTTTCTAGCACAAAGTTCAAATCCCAGGCTGGCAATGGTGGTTTCCTAGGAGGTTTTACATTCTTGATCCCTCTGAGGAACTGCCTGAGTAACGGATGTGAAAAGACAGGTGGATCAAAGCTGTATTCTGCTGAAATAGCTGATGCATGTATCTTGGAGGAATAGGACAGGCCTGTATGTAGAAGCTCTGCCAAATACTCCAGAATGTTAGCAATATCTATATTCAACACATCTTTTCCTCTTTCAGCACTCCAAATGACAAACCTTTTCCATTTTCCTGCATAGTTCCTTCTTGTTGAAGGTCTGCGGGCTTCAAGGATAATGTCTTTAACCCTTTGGGAAAGTTCTGGATTAGTTGCTGCTATGTGATGTTCCATGCAGTCAGTTGCAACGTTTTTAGGTTTGGATGCATGATGCTGTAGTTGTTCTGAGTTAACATCAAAGGCATCAGGGGTATTGACCACATTTTGTCCTGAGACATGCTCCTCAGCAATGGGTACCATTGTTGTCTTGGCCAGTTTGGAGCTATCAGGGTTATCCTTGGACGTTCCTCCTTGATTTTTAGTAATACCTTGTGTATCAAGGGAAGAGGTGGGAATGCATATGCTGTCAGACCTTTCCAGCTGAAGGAGAGCGAATCCACTTTCCATGCAAGTGGGTGGAATGTCCTTGTGCAGAATTTTTTGAGCTGGTGATTGAGAGGGGAAGCGAATAGATCTATCTGTGGCATTCCCCATTTCTATGAGATGGTCTTGAAGATGTCCGGGTGTAGCATCCATTCGTGAGCATCCGAGGTGGTTCTGCTTAACATGTCTGCTAGAGTATTCTCCTTTCCTGGTACAAATATTGCCTGTAACTGGATGTTGTAGCTGAGAGCCAGGTTCCAAAGGTCCAAAGTCATTCTGCATAGGGGGTATGAATGAGTGCCTCCCTGTTTGTTGATGTACCACATGACTGTGGTGTTGTCTGTCCTTATCATCAAATGGCCTTCTTTGAGGAATGGTCTGAATTTTTGGATTGCCAGTTTTACTGCCAGCATTTCTTTTAGGTTGATGTGCAGGTGAAGCTGGTCCTGCGTCCACAATCCTTGTATGCATTTGTCCAGCATGTGAGCCCCCCATCCTAGGTCTGAGGCGTCTGTTGTGATGGTTTGGCTTGCTTGATAGTTGTGAAAGGGTAGGCCTGGGTTTGACCGGCATGCTTGAGCCCACCATAGGAACTCCTGTTTTAGGCATGGGATTAGTGGGATTTCTGCTTCTAGGCTGTGCCTGTGTTGGGACCATAAATTCTTTAGGTACCACTGTAGTTTTCTCATATGTAGTCTGGCATGTGGAACCAAGATTATGCATGATGCCATGAAGCCCAAGGCCTGCAGAACTTTTCTTGCTGTTAGCTTGTCCTGCCTTGTTAGTGCCAAGAAGTAAAGAGGGAGTTCTTTTTGTTTTTCTGCAGTTAGGAATGCCATTTGTTTTACTGTGTCCAATTCAGCCCAAGAATGTCCTTGTTTGGGATGGTATCAGCCTTGACTTTTGTAAATTGACTGTGTATCCCAGTGCTTGTAGCAAGTAAATGACCCTTTGTAAATCTGTTGTCAGCTTGCTTTTGTTGTCCCCTTGTAGCAGGCAGTCGTCCAGGTATGGATAAATTTGGATTCCCTGTAGTCTGCAGTGGCGATTACTGATGCCAGGCATTTTGTGAATACTCTGGGCAGTAGATAAGCCAAAGGGCAATGCTGAGAATTGATAGTGCTCTGATCCTGCAAGAAATCTGAGGTATCTTCTGCAAATTGGTCGAATGGGGACGTGCAGGTATGCCTCCTTGAGATCTAGAGTTACCAGCCAACACTCCTTGCCCAGCATGGGAAGAAGTTGCTGTAGGGTCAGCATTTTGAATTTTGGGACAATGATGTATGTATTTAAGGTGGACAGGTCGAGAATAGGTCTCCAACTTTTTTCCTTTCTTGGAACTAGGAATAGTCTGGAGTAGAATCCTTTGCCTTGTTCTGTTATTGGTACTCTTTCCACAGCTCTCATCTTTGTTAATTGCATTATCTGCTGTAGAGCTTCTGTTTTTTGATTTGGAGGCAGGTTTGGCATTCCTCTTGACTGGTAAAGTGTGGAAGTGGAACCGGTAACCTTGGTCTATGGTTTGCAAAATCCACTTGTCTTTTGTGATATAGTGCCAGTTCTTCGAAAATAAGGTTAATTTTCCGCCTAATGGTGCTGCTATTTGTTCCCTGGTAGGCGGAGTTAGAAGCAAGTCACTGAGATTGTGCTGTTGTAGTGGCTGTGTCTGTGCCTCTGTTATTACCTTGCCACTGTCGTCCTCTGTAGGCACCCCCTCTGGATTGATTTCTGCCTCTGGAACGTCTATTCCTGCCCCCTTTGGGTTCTTGTGGAATCAGGAAAGGACCAATTTTTGGCAGGCCAGTTCCTGCTAAACCTTGGGGGCTGAACCTGCAAGAAATCTTTAACCGTTTGCACAGATTTTGCCTTTTCTTCCATTTTCTTCATTACCTGCTGGGCAGGTGTACCAAACAAACTGGCCTTATCCATAGGAGCATCTAATAACTTAGCTTTAACATGATCCGGTAAGACCTGTTCCTTCAGCCATGCATGTCTTCTTATCACTGTGCCAGTCATGGCTGATCTAAATAAAGCCTCCAGTGCATCATAGCCACATTTTAAGGAATGGTTACTAACCTGTTGTATGCTATTTACCATTTCTAATACATATTTCTTATCTATAGAGTCATCAGAGGATAGCTTTTTAGTTAACTGGTCAAGCATAAACTCTTGGTATTGTATCATGTGGAACTGACAGTTTAAAGCTCTAGCTGAGGAGTAGCTGAGGTGTAAACTTTTTTGCCCCATCTGTCTAAAGACCTGGCTTCCCTTTCAGAAGGAATAGGGTTTTTTGCTGTGGTCGAGGCTACTGCCTTAGGCCCCTGGGATATAGTTTCGGGGTCTGCAAGAGGGGCCTTGTATAGGTGATGATGAGTGTCTGGTACCCTGTAAAATCTATCTGGTTTGGCAGGGGCTGGAGGTAAGGAATCTGGTGCAGTGCAGACATCATTAAATGCATCGTCCACAACAGAGAGGACAGGAGGTATAGCTAAGGGCCTGTGTTGTGGAAGGTGCAGAAAAGTCCTAAGTCTTTCTGGAGTCTGAGAAATCCTGTTCCTGCCATTGGAATTGTTCTCGCATGGCATGTAAGGTTTCCCCAAAAGAGAATTCTTCTGGTGGAGAAGCAGCTGGAATGGATTCTTCAGCATCTGAGTCTTCATAATTGGAGAAAGGAGCCTCTGGCTGGTCTGTAACATCTGAGTCATCCGCAGAATCATCAGAGGACACAGGCTCGGGGGGCTCTGCTCTAGGTCTCTTTTCTGGGGGCTGAGAGGCCCTGTCTGGGTGAGATTGAGATCCCCTAATTAAGGATATTAAATCTTCTGCCAGAGTAAGCATTTGTGAACTAGAAGTGGGCCTGGTTGAAGTGGGCCTGGTTGAGGGGGATTTAACAGGCACTGATTTAGTAGATTTGGCTGCTTTAGCCCTGGCAAAGGCCTTAATAGACATGGCTGCAGGAGGCCTAGCAGCACCACGTGCTGGGGTAGAGACATCCAAAGGGATGGTGTCTGATAAGTCACTAGTAACCACTATTGTAGGTAAAAATTTCTGAGGCCGATTCAAGTAAGGTAGCAGGAACCTCAGTAGTAGTCATCGATTCAGCTGTGCTTTGATCAGTTTTCTCGGTTTCGGCCGAAACCGAAACACTCGCGGTTTGCTTAACCATGGTTTCGGCCGAAACCGCGGACCGCGAGTGACTGTCTTTTTCTTTGCGTTTTTTAGCAATTTGGGTAGTCGGAGGATCCGACGGCATAATGTACGCAAAATCTGAGCCGAAAAAACTGTTCAGCAAACTCCGACCGACGCCTAAGCGTTCGTCGGTTGAATGAAGCACAGGCCGAACAGGCTGCTACGTCGTGGTCTGGGCCTAAACAAGGCAAACAGTAAGAGTGGAAATCTTTATGAGGTATTTGTTTCCCACAAGTTAAACAGTTATTGACTTTTTCTGACATCGGCTGAGGCAAGAAAGAGTCCCCAACGGGCTACTTAGCTTTAGAAGTCTTGGTAGTATTCGGTAGTAGTAATCTCTGGATCTGACCGACCGGCACTTGCAAACAGCTTCTGCTTGGCGCCGGCAAGAAAGACTGAGGAAAATGGCGTCGGCTGATGCCTTTATACCCGAAGACGAGCAGAGATGACGTCGGGTGAAGTGCGACATCAGCCGAAGCCGGACCCAGACTTTGGAATCCGGCCGACCGAAGGGCTGCCTGACGACAGGACAACCCAGTTGTTATGACTGCAGATGCTATCCAGTTCGGACATCTACATTTATGGTAGGTACAAAACTGTACTTGGTTTGTGTTTCTCAGCTTTATTTTCATTTGTTTTTTAGGTGGGAGGGTTGCAGTCCTATAGCACGAGCCATCCCTGTTTGAAGGCTCATTCTACACATTTGGTGTCTACCTGTACTGCATTTCAGGCTAGGATGTCTATGGATATTTGTGCTGCAGCCACTTGGGCATCTCCCTCACACCTTTATTAGGCACTACAAATTGGATCTGAAATCTAGAGGTAGATCTTCCTTTGGTTCCACAGTGCTCAGAAGTATTTTTCCAGTGAGCCACCCAAGGTTTAGGTGCTAGAGATGCTGTCCTGTGGGTAAGAATGTAGGTGAGATTGGATTAGATTAGAGGAATACAAATATATCCATACCTGGACGACTGCCTCATCCAAACAGAAAGCAAAGACATTCTCTTACATCATCTGGCCTTTGTGAAGCATCTACTAAATTGTCTGGGGTACACTGTAAACGAAAAGAAGTCAAAACTAGTACCCTCACAAAAAATGACATTCCTGGGTGCCAGCTTGGATACAACGGCCCAGAAGGCTTATCTTACACCAGACAAGCAACTACAACTGACTCAATATTTCAAGACAATGGCAACAAAGACCCAATTAACTGCAAGAAAAATTCTGCAGGCTTTGGGCTTCATGGCATCTTGCATACTAATACCGTTTGCAAAACTGCATATGAAGAAATTACACTGGTACCTAAAAAGCGTATGGTCTCAACACAGCCACAGCTTGAACACAATGATATCTCTCGTTCCCTGCCTTCAACAGGAGTTTCTATGGTGCTCACAGGCATGTCACCTCAACAAGGGTCAGCCTTTCACCTTGCCCCCAACCAGGCAAACTATCACAACAGATGCTTCAGACTACGCCTGGGGGGCACACATGGCAGGACAATGCATTCAAGGCCTATGGACTGCAGAACAAAGAAAACTGCACATAAATTAGAGCTGCTAGCTGTACAGAAAGCTTTGACAGCCTTCAAGGATCTACTACATCCAGGACAACTTGCAATAAAGACGGACAGCACTACAGTAATGTGGTACATAAACAAACAAGGGGCACACATTCCTACCCTCTTTGCAGGCAAACAATGATCTTATGGAACACAGCTCTTGCCTACCAAGTCCAGTTACAAGCTCAATTCCTGCCAGGACAAAACACATTGACAGACGACCTAAGCAGAAACAAAGATCCCCACGAGTGGAAACTAGACCCACAAATATTTACAATGATAACTCAGAAATGGGGCCTTCCAGACATGGACCTGTTTGCCGAAGCCGGACCCGGACTTTGGAATCCGGCCGACCGAAGGGCTGCCTGACGACAGGACAACCCAGTTGTTATGACTGCAGATGCATCCATGAAGGACATCGTAAATTCCCAGACGTCTGCACATGCTCTAAAATACACGGGAACACAGACTGCTTTCTCAGCGATCTAGATAGGGGAGAAACGGCATCTCTTCCCCAAGATGCCCAGCAGTCTGTGCGGTGGTGATGTCACGGAATGGAGGCACTCCAGACTGCAGCAGCAGCAGGCTGGACCAATCATGAATAGGGAGGCTCGGAATTTCGGGATGGACCAATAACAGCAAAGGGACTGTTTGGATATCGGCGGTAAGGTAAGCAGTTTGTGTACTAATCAGCTCGTCGGTAAGGCGTCTCCATCTCTCTCTCGCGCACACCGTCTCTCTCTCGCGCACACCGTCTCTCTCTCGCGCACACCGTCTCTCTCTCGCGCACACCGTCTCTCTCGCGCACACCGTCTCTCGCGCACCGTCTCTCTCAAGACACCGTCTCTCTCGCGCACACCGTCTCTCTCTCGCGCACACCGTCTCTCTCTCGCGCACACCGTCTCTCTCTCTCTCGCTCACACCGTCTCTCTCTCTCTCGCTCACACCGTCTCTCTCTCGCGCAGACTCTCTCGCCACCTGTGTGTGCCTCTCTGTAAAATGCCCCCATTACTACATACTGGTGGCTAGAGCAAACTCATGGTGGTGTGGTAGGGAATTCCTCAGGCTTGAACCCTGTACCTTGTCTGCTGGTGTTAACGGCCTGAATTCCCTACCCACAACCATTTGTAAAAAAATTGCAAATTTTTGCCTCATATTTGATCTGTTCTGTTCCTCATATCATCTGTGGTTTCTAAATGTTTAAATGCTTAGTTATTTGATGGTCCAGTGGTACCATTGTTGCCTCACAGCTACAGGTTCTCAGGTTTGATTCTTGGCTGGGATGCCTTCTGTGTGGGGTCTGCATCTTCTCCCTGTGTTAGTGTGGGTTTGCTTTTGTGTCCTCCCATGTTACAAAGACATGTGTCTGCACTCTGTATTATTTCTTCCTGGGCCTCTGCTGAAAATTGTTATTTTTGTTCCAAGTCAGACTGTCCTGGTTAACAAATGTTAAATAAAATTGACAGGCATTTGAATTTCAGACTACATGTTTCTGAAGGTTTAATTCCTTAAATATTTGATGGTGCAGTGGTAGCATTGTTGCCTTACAGCTACAGGTTTTCTGGTTTGATTCTTGGCTGGGGTGCCTTCTGTGTTGAGTCTGCATCTCCTCCCTGTGTTTGTGTGGGTTTGCTCTGATGTCCTGCCACTTTACAAAGGCATGTGTCTGCAGTATTTCTCCCTGGTCCTCTGCTGAAAATTGTTTTTGTTCCGTCAGAAGTATAATTGACAAGCATTTGAATTTCAGACTTCATATTCTTCAGAAAATACATAGTAACACAAAACCTTTTATTCTAGCAATTTTCTAAGTTTATAAGATGAATATTTGAAATTTGTTCCTATTTTTGGGACTGTATTCCCCCATTATTGGCTTCTTCCACGTTTTTTGTGCCAAGGTTGACAGCTATGGCAAGAATTAATATGTCTGAGGGCTGTATTCAGTCATTACTGGGTTTGCCCAGGTGTTTTGTGCTAAGAGGTTGAAAGCTATAGTGAGAACTTGAATTCACTAAATGATAGCCATTTAAGTTTGTCGTCCTCTCTTTCACAAAGCAACTGATTTGGCGTAGTGGTATGTTGCTCTGACTGTTTTGCACAGAGACCTTGGCAGTAAAATGTATGGTGGTAACAGCATTTTATTCTAGCAACTTTCCAAGATTATACAAGCAATGTTTAATGTGTCCCTGTTTTTTGGGCTTTTAACCCCCCCCCCCCCCCAAATACATTTTGGCTTTTTCCAGATTTCTTGTGCTGCGAAGTTGAGATGCAGTGAAGTACTGAGTAAATTTTATAAGGAGCTGAGAGCTGTAGGGGAACAGAAGATGTGCTTCTTATGCTGAATCTGGTTGCACTGTTAATAGCACAACAGGTTGTGCACTTGCTTTTGATGCAGAAGGCTGTGGGTTCTACTCTCACAAAGGGTGGATGCTGCCGTACTGAGAATGTCCTCTTTGGCGAATATACTATGAGCCTGTTATCAGTTTGCCATCCTTTTCCTATTGCAATATTGCTAGCTTACTTTTTTTAATGTAATAAAGGGAATTTATTCCACAGGGGCAACAGACACGTTTTCGATGAAACCATGAAATATAAAGATTGTGCATATTTACTGATAATGGTGGACTGTAGAACTTTGAGTAGACTTATGATGGAAATGTTCTGAACTGGGCAGTTTTGTCATTATTGGTGCATGCGTTTTGTTTCATTGTTTACTGGAAAAATGTTCAAAACAATAAATTTAAAACTCCCTCTAACTGTACTGTATTGTACAAGGAATATAATTTAGTACAATCAGGAAGGTGTATCAAAGAGCACATGTATGTTTCATGTGCAAGGGGCCTATGATTTGAAAACAGCCCAAAGTTTCTTTATCTGCCACTGGCAAAATGTATTTTTTTGAATGTGGGTTTCAATGCTGTTTCAAAGAATGTGCATTTCAAGGGCAGAGAAGTTTTAATGCCAAGTCTGTTTTCATTGCGAGACTGCATTGCTTTGTTTCGCAGATGTCTTAAGTGTTTTTGCTGTAAAATGCAAAATAAAACTTTCAAATGAAGTCCAAATCATCATAGAAGTAAAGCAGTATGCACACATTAGTGTTTATGGTAAATGGAGTGAAACAGCCAAGTAATGGATCATTGGAATGGCTGCAGGGGGGAGGGCTCCATTCGACCATGATTTTATGAGGGGGAAGGGCGGCAAACTCAGAGAGCCCCAGCTGAACTATACCTCCCAACTGTCCAGATTTTCACAGATGAATAGATTTTTGCTTCTTATTTTTGGTTTGTTCATCCAAATTTGTGGTTTTCTGGCAAATCATTTAGGAATTAAGTCATTAAATAATGACACACAGTTTTCAGACTTCAAAACCTTCAGAAAAATGCATGGTAAAGTAAAAAGTACAGTTGTGTACACTTACCGTAAATGTAGATGTTAGAGTGTCTTCACTGTTGCAGTCATGACTGTAGGGTTCTCCCCTGCCGGCAGGCAGTCCTCGGTCGGCCAGAATCCCAAAGTCTGGGTCCGGCGTTGGCTGTTCAACCATGCTTCCTGACGTCAGAGCGCCAGGAGTACAAAGCTGACAGCCGACGCCATGTTCTCCAATTTTTCTTGCCCCAGATGTCAGGAGTTCCAAAATGAGTAAGGTCCCATAACCTTTGCAAATACACCTCAAAAGAATGATGAGAAAGGAAACCATACAAAGGTAAAAATAAGAGGGGACAGGAGGGAGGGAAACCCAGACTGCAACAGTGAAGACACTCAAACATCTACATTTATGGTAAGTGTACACAACTGTACTATGTTCATCGTGTTTCACTGTTGCAGTCATAACTGTAGGGTAGAATCCCAAAGCAGAGTGAAAGGGAGGTGGTCATAAAGTAGAAGGGGCGGCTAAAAGGCCCTGCAAGACTGCAAAAGCAAAGCCTGCCCTAGACAGAGTAGAGAGGTAGATTGTAGTGCTTTGAAAAAGTATGCACTGAACTCCAAGTTTTAGCTTCCAAAATGTCTTTGGTAGGAGCTCCCCTGAGGAAGGCAGATGAAGTGGCAGCAGCTCTGGTGGAATGAGTCCGTATACTCCCTGGGATTTGCTTTCCATGGTGTGAATAACAAAATCTAATACCATGAGCAATCCACTTAGAAATGGTCCATTTTGAAATGGCTTTACCTTGAGAACTTGAAGCATAAGAAACAATTGCTCTGATTTTCTGATGTCCTTGGTTCTGTCCAGGTAAAAACGTAGTTGTCTGTGTACATCCAAGGAATGTAAGATCCTGTCCCTTTTATTTTGAGGAGTGGGGAAAAAGGTTGGCAAGTGAATAGTTTGATTTAAAGCCACTTTGGAAACCACCTTAGGCATGAATGTAGGATTAGTCCTTAAAGAAACCCTGTCTTGATGAAAAATAATATAAGGTTCCACAGCCATAAGAGCCTGCAACTCAAACTCTCCTGGCAGAGGTCAGAGCTAACAGAATGGCTGTTTTCCAAGATAAAAACTTGATGTCAGAAGAGGCAGCAGGCTCAAAAGGAGGTAAGTTGAGTTTTTCCAAAACGTAGTTAAGATCCCAAGCAGGAATGGGAGGAGATCTATGAGGCCTTAAGTTCTTGGCTCCTCTGAGAAACTGTCTCATGAGCTGGTGGGAAAAGATTGGAGGGTCTGTATTATAATGAGCGGAAATAGCAGAGGCATGAATCTTAATGGAAGAGAAAGAGAGACCCTTATATAAGAGATCTGTCAGATAAAGTAAAATCAAAGGAATGTTAGGAAGAAGAGGATCAGAATCCTGAGCCTGCATCCAGGAACAAAATCTTTTCCATTTTCCTGCATAAGATTTTCGAGTGCTAGGACGTCTGGCTTCTAAAATGACATCCATAACCTGCTTGGGTAGGAGAGAATGAATCAAAGACCCTGGATTAACCAGGCCACCAGGCTGAGAGTTCTGACATGGGAGTGAAGAACCTGACCCTGATGTTGGGACAGAAGGTTCGGAGTCTGTGGTAAAACCCAAGGGGGCTCCCGACATAGGTTTTTCAGAGTTTGGTACCAAAACTGTCGAGGCCAATTTAGAACCAGCAAGATCATCATCTTGGGCTTGTCCTGTTTTATCTTTAATAATACCTGTGAAAGAAGAGGAAGAGGCGGAAAGGCATATCCCGAGAGGTTTCTCCAACTGAATGATAGGGCATCCACTTTCCAAGCTAGTTTGTGGAAAGTCCTGGTGCAAAAATTCTGTAGTTGATGACTGAGATGGGATGCAAAGAGGTCTATGTGAGGACATCCCCAGACTGCTGTTATCATCCTGAATATTTCGGTGTCCAGCATCCACTCGTGTGGATCCGAAAGGTTTCTGCTCAGACCGTCTGCCAGGAAGTTTTGCTTTCCTGGTAGAAACTGAGCTTGAAGGTCCAGATTGCAAGCTAGAGCTGTGTTCCATAGATTCATGGCTAGTCTACAAAGGGGGTAGGAATGAGATCCCCCTTGCTTGTTTATGTACCACATAACTGTGGTGTTGTCCGTTCGTATCAGTAGTTGTCCTGGTTGTAGAAGATTCCTGAAGGCCCACAGAGCTTTCTGAACGGCTAACATTTCCTTTAAATTGTTATGTAGGTGCTCCTGATCCTTTGTCCAAAGGCCCTGCATACAGTTGCCCTGAAAATGGGCTCCCCATGCATAATCTGAGGCGTCCGTGGTTAGTATCAGAGTGGCAGGAGGCAGACAGAAGGGTTTTCCTTTGTTTAGAGTACATGCCTTAGACCACCAAAGGAATTCCTTTTGAAGACAAGGCAGGACGGAGATCAGTATGTCTAAACTGTGGCAATGCGGAGACCATACACTTTTTAGGTACCACTGTATTTTCCTCATATGTAGTCTTGCATATGGTACGAGAAGGATGCAGGAGGCCACGTAACCCAAAGCCTGCAGGAATTTCCTTGCAGATAGCCGAGTTAAAGTTGCCAAGGTTTTGAAAGTTGAAGCCAGCTGTAAATGTTTTTCGTATGTCAGAAATGCTATCTGGGTTGTTGTGTTTAGAAGAGCACCCAGAAAAGTTATCTGTTGTGAGGGTGTCAAATTTGACTTTACGTTGACAGTGAATCCCAGGAACTTGAGAAGTTTCTGAACAAATTCTAGATGCTGGAGTAAGACATCCTTGCTGTCTGCCTGAATAAGACAATCGTCCAGATAAGGGTAAATTTGAATTCCCTTGAGTCTGCAATAAGCTATTACTGGAGCCAGGCACTTGGTGAAGACCCTGGGCGCAGTAGACAATCCAAAGGGCAGCGCAGAGAATTGATAATGCCTCGATCCGGCCTTGAACCCGAGGCATTTTCTGCACTCCTGCCTGTTGGGAATGTATAAATATGCATCTTAAATCCAAAGTCACCATCCATGCATTTTTGGTCAGCACTGGAAGTAGCTGCTGTAGAGTAAGCATCTTGAATTTTGGTATTTCTAGAAAAGTGTTCAAGACTGACAGATCCAGAATGGGTCTCCATGAATTTTGCTTCCTGGGGACGAGAAAGAGCCTTGAGTAAAAACCTTGTCCCATCTCTGAAAGCGGAACTAGTTCTATGGCTTTCATAGCCAAGAGAGCTTCCACCCGGTTTAAGGCCTCTGTCCATTGATGTTTTGGAAGATCTGGCCATCCGCTTGGCCTTGGTAGGGTATGAAAATGGAATTTGTAACCTCTTAAAACCACATCCAGAACCCACTTGTCTTGGGTTATACGAGTCCAATTTTGGTGAAAAAGCGAAAGTTTTCCTCAGAGAGGGGCTTCCAGGCAAGAAGTTCCTGCAGCCCAACAGAGGGAGTCACAGTCTGTTTCCTATGGGTTTGCGACCTGTCCTCTCCCCCTCTAGGGGTGGAAGCAGTCCACTGTTCTTGGTCTGCAAGAGGCTTGTGCTTGAGGCCTTCCTCGGGAGCGTCTGTATCTACCCCTCTGAGGCCTGTCTGTATTGGGAAAGGACCAATTTTTAGTAGGCCAATTCATGCTAAATCTGGGAGGCTGTACTTCTAAGTAATCTTTAACAGTTTGCATAGATTTCGCCTTGTCCTCAATCTTTTTAATCACCTCTTCAGCTTTAGAGCCAAACAAAACATTATGCTGAACAGGAGCATCCAATAATTTAGCTTTTACTTGATCAGGCAAATTTTGTTCCTTTAACCATGCATGCCTTCTAATGACTGTGCCAGAGGCAGCAGCCCTACAAGAAGCCTCCAAGGCATCAAATCCACAGTGTAAACCATGCTTCCCAACTTGTTCAGTGATATGCATTAAGTCATGTAATTCCTTATCTGCACAGGCGGAAATGGAAGTAAGCTTTTGTTTTAAAACAGACAGGAGAAATTGCTGGTATTTCAGCATATGAAACTGACAGTTTAAAACCCTAATGGATAAAGTAGCAGAAGTGTACACTTTTTTGCCCCATCTTTCTAAAGATCTGGAATCTCTCTCAATGGGAATGGGGTTTTTAGCAGAAGCGGCCTTAACTCCCTTAGGACCCTGAGAAATGGTTTCAGGGTCAGCAGTAGGGTTCTTGTATAAAAACTGGTGGGAATCAGGAACCCTGTAATATCTGTCAGGCTTAACAGGAGCAGGAGGGAAAGAGTCAGGGGTTAAGTAAGCCTCCGAAAAAGCATCATCCACAATATCCAAAATAGGAGGAATAGCCAGGGGTCTATGTTGGGGAAGAAGAAGAAAATCCCTTAGTCTTTTCATAGATTCCGAATACTCCTGTCCTTCCCAGTGGAAATGTTCCCTCATTTCATGCAAAGTTTCCCCAAAAGAGAAATCCTCAGGGGGAGAAGCTGAAGGAATGGATTCCTCAGCATCAGAATCCTCATAAGGAGGGAAAGAATATTCCTGGTCAGAAGAAACTGAAGAAACAGAAGCCTGATCAGAGGAGGCATAATAAACTTCCTGTCTTGGCCTTTTATCTTGAGGGGGATGAGAACCCCTAATCAAAGTAAATCCTCCGCATCTTAAGTAACTGTTTCTGTGACTTGGGAGCCGGATCAGAAGAGGCCTGTGTTGCAGTCTTTGATTTGGAAGGAGTCTTTGCCTTTGCCTTTATCAGAAGCTGAGTAGGCCTGAAAACCCCTTCGGAAGCCGGTACCTGCACAGCGGCTCCGGACCCATCCGAAAGAGCATTGTCCGAAGGTCCTGCAATTGAAATATTCAAAGGCCTAGATGGCTCCTCGTGGGAGTCCGTTTCGGCCATCGGTTCCGAAATGGCCGACGACAGGGGCTGCAAAAGCACCTCACTGACCACGGCCGAACCTAAAGCTGGCTCTGCTTGTGCAATATAGTCAGATTTGGACCTCAGAGACCTGTCTTTGTCCTTGTGTCGTTTGTGAACTCCGGTAGCTGGAACCATATCCGATGACATTTTGTAATTAAAACGCCTACCGAAGTAATGAAATGCAAAATCGTACCTTCGTTTAATAGTACGTTGATTGAATCTAGCACAAAACCGACAACTAGCTACATCGTGGTCAGGGCCTAGGCAAGGAATACAGTAAGAATGAAAGTCCTTATGAGGTATTTGCTTCCCACATGAAATACAATTAACTTTTTCTGACATCGGACTGGAGCAAGAAAAAAGTTTCCCCAACGGGGTACTTAGCTTGAGTAGGAGAATAAAATCTTCGGACTGAAGTTTTGTTCAAAAAAGATAGTCAGGAGTCTGCCGACCGGCACTTGTGAACTGCTATCACCGCACGGCAAGAAAGACTGGAGAAAATGGCGTCGGCTGTCTGCTTTGTACTCCTGGCACTCTGACGTCAGGAAGCATGGTTGAACAGCCGACGCCGGACCCAGACTTTGGGATTCTGGTCGACCGAGGACTGCCTGCCAGCAGGGGAGAACCCTACAGTCATGACTGCAACAGTGAAACACGATGAACATCCTGTTATTCTATCAACTGTCTCAGTTCATACAAGAGCAATTTTTAGCACTGTTTATATGTTCCCCCAATACATTTGGCCTTGTCCAGATTTATTGCATTAACAGGTTGAGAGGTACATTCAAATAAATTGCTTACAGAATTAGGCATAGCCAAACCGCTTAACTGTCTCCGATTTGGGCTCAAAATGTTGTTCTTCCCCTAATCCCTCCGCAAAATAGCAATCTTGGAAGAAAACCTGGAGGGTTTACAATTAAGAAATAACTAATAAGAGTTATAGATTACTTTTAGTTTAGAAATGCATGTAGATTATTTTACTTTGTCAGCTGCTCAAGTTAGCAGTACTAATATTAAAAAAAATTGTTCCTCCTTTGACAGATTCCCAGCTGTATTGTGTGGCTATTTTATATTTTTGCATCACATTTGTGGTCCATTTTTCATAAAATTGTGTTTTTTTTTGGGGGGGGGGTTGGCAAATTAGTGGCAAATCATTGAAGACCGAAGTTAGAAAACGATGACAGACATTTCAGTTTCAGATTTCATACCCTTCAGAAAATTCATACTAATGCAAGACCTACTGTTCTATTATCTTTTAAAGTTTATAAGAGCAATATTTAAAAATTGTCATTTTTGGGCATTTGTCCCACTTCTATGTATGGCTTTGTCCAGATTTCTTGCTCTGAGGTTGAGAGATGTGACAAATGTGTCAGGGCCATCAGTCAGCCAGAGACATTTCAAATTGTGACATACTTGTTGCACCCCACTCCCTCATGCAGTGACTCTGGATGTGTCCAAGCAAGGCAAGGAGTAGTTGTGCTGTGTAAATGTGCAGAGTATCCCCCCATCCAAGGGGTGACAACTACTACAGTGGCTTTTCATCTGTCCTTGACTTTGCAGAATGGTCTGGTTTTTGTCCTATTTTTGTACTGTTGATTTATGCTTATTACTCAAAGTGCCTGTTGCTCTGTGTTTAAGTAGCAATGCTTTAATGACCATAAGGTAAAGCTTGTCTGAGATCGTAAGATGCAAGCAAGTTTTAATAAGCATACTGTTAAAGAATTGCCAACACTGAAAGCCTTTCTGTTACCATGCAGAGAATACTTAACTAGATAAGCCTTGGGAATTGAAATGCATATGACAGTATTTGTAATAAAGGACAGGATTACATTTTAAGAAGCTCATTACACTTGGAGACTTCCAGTCATCTGAGGGCTTTACCCATAAACTAAACAGAATGCCAATCATGTGTGGTCCACAACCTGTATAGTAATCCTTTAAGCAATGTATCTTGAGCTTGTTTGCTTGCTTTTCATTTTTTACTTTGATCATGTTTTCCCCATGAAACAAGTAGATAGCTGTCAGGCAGCAGGTCTTTTTTGGATAAGAAACATTTTACAAGTGGGGGCATCACAGAGATTGCTACTTTCAGTATGTTACTTGGCACTTTAATAAAGCTGAATATAAATTATAATTAGAACTGCAGTGCAAGGAGAGGTAGTTTGAGTTGAGTGCTGCTTGTTTTTCTTATACTTGATTTTGACTGGCATTCCAGTTAGCTATTTAAAAAGTAAATTTTTCATGCCTCACAACCTTTTTGTTTCCATCTAGATATTAAGTAAGCTGTCATGCAGCCAATGCACTGAATTTTTATTCTTCTACACTTTTTTGTCTTGAATGGACTCTCATGACAGTTTGTCACCCAGGGCAGCACATATAATTAAAGTTAGTTTTTGTGGTTTGAGCATAGCTCCTCCCCTTTCTAGTTGGCTGCACCCCTTTCCAATGACTCCACACAATCAGCTGTCTCCTGTAGCCCCCCCCCCCCATGGATTTGAAGTCACCAGCTGCCACTGACTTTAAAGGGTAATTCCTTGCCATTTGAAGTATAGATGAAGGAAACGCAACTAAAAATCCATCTGGACAGATTTACTTTAGAAACTGGAGCCCAGAGTCTTTTGTCTGAAAACGAGAGAGTTGATCAGATTTCCTAATATATTTTGTTCTATGTAAATAGAAGCGCAATTGTCTGTGGACATCTAGCTGATGAAACTTAAATTCTGTCCAGTTAGAGAATTCAGGGAAAATTACAGGCAGCTCAATGGATTAGTTGAGATTGACCAACGAAGCAACCTTAAGCATAAAGGATTAGGTCTTAGCGGAACCCTATCCTTGTGAAATAACAAGTAAGGGGGCCGAACCGATAAAGCTTGGGGTTCAGAGAACTGCCTAGCCGAAGTGATTGCTATCAAAAAGCTTGTCTTCCAAGACAAAACTTTAATGTCGCAGGTTGCCACGGGCTCAAAAGGAGGCAAGCTAAGCCGCTGTAACACAAAATTAACGTCCCATGGCATTACAGGATTCAAAGATTTGAGGTCGTAGCATAGTCCCTTTCAGAAAAGCCCTACAAAGTCTGTGCGCCATTAGAATGGGTTCATTAGCAACATGAAAAGTAGAAATGGCTGCCAACTGCACTTTGATAGTTGCCGCAGCTGATCCCTGTCTGAACAGTTGAAAAAGAATAACCAACACTGATGAAATGGGAATTGTAAAGGGATCAATCTGCCTTTCATGATCCCAAATGGAGAATCTCTTCCACTTACTGGAATAAATCTTCCTAGTAGAAGTCTTGTGGGAAGAAGACAGAAAATGAACCACCTCTGGTGAAAAATCATGAAGCCTGACTAGGGACGGAATTGGAGCAGCCATGCTGCCAACCTGAGGGTCTGAATGGAGGGGTGGAACTGCCCTGACACGAGTCAGCAGATCTGGCACTGGGTCCAGAATCCACGAATCGTCCATTAGATGAGGGTGGAGAAAAGGAAACCAGATCGGACGAGGCCAGTGTGGTGCAATCAGTATCATTTTGCTTCCCAAGGCTTGTGCTTTCTGAATAACTTTCGTTATCAGGGGGACTGGAGGAAGAAAGAGAACACCGGAGGGCCAATCGTGAACTAGAGCATCCCTGGGTGCCTCCCCCTTCAGGGGGATAAGGGTGAAGTAAGCTGCTGCATTTGGCATTGAGGAGGCAGGATAATAGATCGCAAGGCTGACCCCATCTGCGGAAAATCTGCTCTGCCACTTGTTCGCTCAGGGACCACTCGTGAGGCATCAAAATAGCTCTGCTCAGCCTGTCGGCAATCACATTGGACTTCCCCGGTATGTGCGTTTACTACCCACTGCCACACTCGAAGTGCCTCTCTGCAAAGGGGATAAGACCTAGTTTCTCCCAGTTTGTTCAGATACGATACCACTGACATGTCTGAGTGGAATGCAATTGCCCCATGAGGAAGAAATCCTTGAAGTGCTTGCAACACTAATAGCACCGCTCTCATCTCTAGCACACATATGCAAATAGATCTCATGGTCTTGCCACATGCCTTGGACTGTCCTGCTGAAATAATGCCCCCCCCCCCAACCCAATCTGGGAGGCATCCGTGGTCATCGCGGCAACCGGAGAAGGAAGAACGAAAGGCATACCTGCGTTGAGATTGCTGGTCTGAAGCCACCAGCGCAGATCCTGCTTGCACCTGTCTAATCAGAATAAGGTGGGAGAGCAGGAGATGCTGTAGAGACCATTGGGCAAAAAGCAGCAACCGAAGAAGCCTCATGTGTAGTCTTGCAAGAGGAACTAGCATAATCGTGGCAGCCATGGTCCCTAACAACTTGGACCACTTTTGCCTTGACCTTTAGTGGTAGCAAAGCGTAGGCCTGCTGCTGTAAAACCTGAATCCTCTCTTCTGGTAGGAAAGCCCTCGTGAGCACAGTGTAATTTGGCGTTGATGAAGGTAACACGCTGCGAGGGCAACAAAGCAGACTTTTCCCAATTCAAAGTAATTCCCAGACTTTGGCACAGCGCAATACTGGTGTCCCTGGTCTGTAGCAGTAGATGCCCGGTGGTGGCAGACAGGAGCCAGTCGTCCAGGTATGGAAACACTTGGAATCCCTGACGTCTCAGGTGAGCCATTACCACTGCCATGCATTTGGTAATGATTCCCAAGTAGACTATTCTCTATCTGTAAAGCCTAGCACTTACTCCTACAGTACTTGCAACCTTGATAACCCACTTCCCCCGGAGTCCTTTGAAAGTCTCTATCTACTACTTCTAGTATGTCGAGGGATCAGTTGCTAGTGTCCTCTCCAGCTCAACTGGTGAACCTGGGAATATTGAGGCAATGTTACAATTGCCTCATGTACACAGACAATCCTCTCCTTTTCCCACAAAACACAAATACATGCGAGAGATGCAACTATACGGCCAAACTGGAGGCTGAGCTCTCTCAACATAGGACTGGCAAGACCAGACAGGAGGAGAAGGTAACCACACACAATACATACCCAGTCACACATGGTACCATCACAACTTCAAATCATACACATACTCACACAAAGACATACTCGGAAGCTCTGATCAAAAATTTACCAAAACAGCAGAGGCCACCAAAGCAGACACCCAAACAACTACCACCTCACGACCCAACACATGCAACACATAGACCACACAGTCAGAGTGTCAAACAGTCACAGCCCTTAAGGCCAAACAAAATGCCAGACACACTTGTCATTGGTGATTCCATAGTCAGACACACTGACGTCCCGCTCACCAGACTGAGTAAGGAGAAGGTCACAGTAAGCTGCCTGTTGGGTGCTAGAATCCGCCACATAACGCAAGCACTCAGGTCTCTCAACAGCAGGTACAAGTACGACTCAGTCATTGTCCACGCTGGTGTCAACGACCAGAGACGTACCTTCTTGGACTACATGAAAAGGGACATCGAGGAGCTCTCTATGTAGCCCAGGCAGGTATGACCCTGACCTTGAGCAGTATCCTACCTTCACCTAGAATGATGCCACAATACAGTGATAAGATTATCAGCTTTAATAATTGGCTTAAACGCTGGTGTCATTCAAAGGGGATCCAATGTCTGTCTGCCTGGGATGACATGCTGGACAAGCCATGCTGCTTCGCAAGGGATGGCATGCACCTGTCACCCCTGGGCTTCCGGATATTGGCAAAGGCTCTTGCCACCCCCATAGTGCCTTTTTTAGGCAAGGCTCAAATTCTAAACCTACCACCCTAGAACACCAAAAAGGAAAAAAACTAAGGGTAATGCTGCTCAATGCCAGAAGTCTCAATCTCAAGATGCACGCACTCGAGGCCCTTCTCAATATGGAGAACATCGATGTCTGTGCTGTGACAGAAACCTGGTTCAAGGCTCCTGAGAGCACCCCAGCACTAACAGGTTTCACCTCATATCATGCGTTCCAGCCCCAAAATCCGGACAACACCAAGAAAGGAGGGGGGGGGGTGTCCATATTCATAAAGGACACCCACACCTGAAGGTTGGTGGCAACGCACGATGCATCGGAGACCATCCAGGTGCAATTAACCATAGGCAAGACTGCTCTGCAATTTGTAGCATGTTACAGGCCACCCTCTCAAACTCAGGAACCTCACATGGCCTTCCTGAAAACATTGGAGGGGATAAATGTATCTCCAAACACCATCATACTAGGTGACTTCAACTACCCTAATATAGACTGGGAACACTACTCAAGCCCTAACACTCTAACCCAAAGATTCCTGGAGTTCATAAACTCAAATGCCATGGAACAACTAGTCACCATCCCCACAAGAGGAGAAAACATACTTGATCTCATCATCATGAACATGGGATCAAAATGTTCAATACCGGAAGTATACCCCTCACTGGTGAGATCAGATCATAAACTAATCTCGCTGGAGGTCCTCATCCCGCCCCCACCTGAAACAAAAAAGACCACAGTGAAAAACTTCCCAGAAGCCGATTTCACACTTCTAAAACTAGTGTGGTCTCCTTTAAGGCCCCTGAGCCAGTGGTAAACATTACTCAAACCGCTGAATCACTTACAAATGCCTTCTACCAGCACCTACAGGACTGCATGGATCAGGCAATCCCAAACAAAACTAAGACTCTCTGTACCAAAGGCAAGCGTCCAGTCTGGTGGACCCCAGCCATAAACAAGCTCTACAACAAAAGGAGGAAGCTACTACAAGATAGAGCAAAATCCTTGAAAGGTAAGACACCTTTGATCATAAGTAAAAAACTAAGAGCTCTCATAAAATCATCCAAGGCAAATTTTGAGAGAAAAATCGCCAAGGACTCTAAAGACAATCATAAGGCCTTCTTTAACTATGTTAGAAACCTAGGAGGAAACGCCCAGATATGCTCAAAATTAGTTCAAAATGTGAAAATTACTGAACCTACACACATTGCCAACATACTGGCTGACAGGTTCAGTGCAAACTTCTCCCCCCCCTCCCCCCCAAAAGGAGAGATATCTATTCCAGAGGATTGTAGCCCCCCAAACATCTCCAACGCCCAGGTGAGAACTGCCCTCACTAAGGCAAAAAACACAGCATCCATGGGACCGGATGGTGTCCCTGGCTATGTGCTTCACGAACTCAACGAGGAATTAAACCCACAGTTAGGACAGCTGTTTAATCTTAGCCTCACCTCAGGATACGTACCCAAGGAGTGGCGCACGGCGACTGTGGTCCCACTTCATAAGGGCGGTGCCTCCACAGACCCTGGAAATTACCGCCCCATTAGCTTGACAAGCCTTATCTGCAAAGCCATGGAGAGGATCATAATGGAACTCATAAATAAAGACATAGGGAACTTGCAGACTTTGGATCCAACCCAGTTTGGCTTTGTCAAAGGCAGATCCTGCCTCTTAAACTTGGTTGACTTTTTCGAGACAGTCACCAAGGCCATTGATGAGGGAAAGGCAGTCCATACAGCCTACCTCGACCTGGCAAAGGCCTTCGACACAATACCCCACTCAGGTATCATCGAAAAACTCATCAGCTTGAATGTAAACCCATACATCACAAGATGGGTTGCAAACTGGCTAAGTGACAGAACCCACAGGGTCAGAGTTGCTGGAGCCATGTCAGACTCAAAGCCTGTCACAAGTGGTGTCCCACAGGGCTCAGTCCTGGGTCCACTCTTGTTCGGCATCTACTTTTCTGAAGTACAAGCAAACACAGGAGGGTTATGGCTGACAAAGTTTGCAGATGACTGCAAACTGGGCGCCATAGTCGAAAACACATCTGACACAGATATCCTCCAGAAGGGCCTCACAGAAACGGATAACTGGTGCCAGAGCCATGGCCTGAAGTTAAACGCCAAAAATGCATAGTCATACCCTTCGGGAAAAACAAGGTTACCCCTAGCTACCATATAGGTGGCAATCCACTGAGCACAGAAAAAGTCATCAGGGATCTGGGGACCCAGGTTGACAGTAGCCTTTCGCTTGACACTCATGTTGCTAAAGTAGTTAGGAAAACCTTCTATATCGCCCACCTGATCATGAAGGGATTCACATCTAGATCAAGGGAGGTCATCGTCCCCCTGTACTCATCACTCATTAGACCTATGATTGAGTACAATGCCCCGTTCGGAATGTATCTGACCAGACACCTGCTGCAGCTTGAAAGGCCCCAAAAGTTCCTCACCAAAAGGATAAAGGGTCTCAAAAATATGTCTTATGCTGCCCGACTGAAAGAACTCCAGCTCTATTCAGTCTCATACCGCTTGCTCAGAGGTGACCTGTGCCTGACATAAAAGGCCATGTCAAACCCTGATTTGATAAATATGCTTCACCTCAAAAAATCTAGATCCCTCAGAACCACAAGGGCGGGAGACTTGAACCTTGACACGGTTATAAATAGAACGTGCTGGCAGGACAGATTCATCACCCAGAGACTCCCTATGCTGTGGAACAAAATCCCGGTACATGCGAGGCAGAGCACCTCGCTGGCCTTGTTCAAGAGGAATCTTGACCAATGGATGGGAGATCGCAGATATACCCCAGGGATTACTTCAGTGTCACTGCTTGACAGAGGCACAGCAAAATGATAGGCATAGTTTTTATTCAAACTAAAGGGGTGGCGAAAGCCACATAACTATGGGCTAGGCTTATAAATGCCCTTGGGCAGATAGCCTAGTATGAACCTATGAACCTATAATATCCATCTGGTTTGGCTGGTGCAGGGGGCAAAGAATCAGGAGATAAGCTGGATTCAGAGAACACATCATCCACAATATCTAGCACAGGCGGAATAGCAAAGGACCTGTGCTGAGGCAATAAAAGAAATCCCTGAGCCTTTTCTTGGATTCTGAGTAATCCTGACTTTCCCAATGGAAATATTCCCTCATGGTATGTAAAGTTTCCCCAAAAGAATAATCCTCAGGAGAGGATTAAGGGATAGATTCTTCAGCATCAGAGTCCTCGTAGGGGGGTACAGAGTATCCCCGATCTCAAGAGGAATCAGAGGAAATGGAAACCTGATCAGAGGAATCAGTCTGTATCCTGCCTAGGCCTTTTCTCAGGAGGGGGAATGGGAACCCCTGATTAGAGTAATGAGGTCTTCGGCCATTTTAAGCATCTGTTTCTTAGGCATGGAGGTCTGTTTAGGAGAATGCTGCACTTGTTTCTTTGTCTTTAATGGAACTTTTGTCTTTGCTGTTTTAATGGTAAGTTGTGAAGGTCTGAAAACACCCTCAGAAGCCGATGCCTGCTCAGTGGCTCCGGACCCATCTGAGGGATTAGTTTCTGTAGGCCCAATACACTGAGTTTCCAGAGGCCTAATTGTCTCCATGTGGGAGTGGGAGGCTGCCTGTGGCTCTGAGGTAGCGGGTGTCAGGGGCTGCGAAAGCGTCTCACTGAGAACCGGCGACTGGCCTAGAAGAGGTTTCATCTGCTTTGGACCTCGGATGCCTGTCTTTATCCTTGTCCTTGCATTTTTTCGGTATTGCCGTCGGTTGATCTGACGGCATAGTATAACTGAATCTTCGGCCAAAGTAGTGCAAAGCAAAATCAAAACGTCTTTTTATAGTGCGCTTGTTAAATCTAGCACAAAGCCGACAACTAGTGACGTCGTGATCAGGGCCTAGACATGGGATACAGTAAGAGTGGAAGTCCTTAGGAGGTATTTCCTTCCCACAAAAAATACAATTAACTTTTTTGACATCTGTCTGAGGCAAGAAAAAAGTTTCCCCAACGGGATACTTAGCTTTATTGAAGACTTCGGATCTGAAATTAGACTTCAAAAATCTCAGGAGTCAGCCAACCGGCACTTGTGAACTGCTTCTGCTTCGGGCATCGCGCGGCAACAAAGACTGAAGAAAATGGCGTCGGATGCATCTTCTATACCCCTGGCGCACTGATGTCAGAGAAGAGGCGACAGCAAGAGACACCGTACCAAGACTTTGGAACTCTGGCAGACTACGGGACTGCCTGACAGCAGGATAACCCAAGTGTAATGACTGCAGCAGTGTAACGCGAACATCTGCCAAGGCACCAGGAACCGTACATGGTGCAGTGGAAAAAAATCGGAGCAGATTTAGGGATCGCAGAGCCAGCAGCCAAATCATGATGGGTCGGCTCCAATGGAACCACTGACCACAGAGTTGGTTTCAGAACCAAGGTGAGATCCACCATCAGCACCAAAGTAGTTGGGCACCAGGAACGTCAAAGTAGTGGGATCCAAGACCTATGGAGAGATTGAAGGAGGAAGGATAAGTGGATGTCCTGGGAGAAAGGTCCTAGGGGGAGCAGGAAGCCCTTTGGCTGCCAAGAGCTGATCCACCAATCTGACTACATCTTTTTTTCATAGTTCATAGTTAGTACTAAGCTAACTGCCCTTCCGAGCCATTTTAAGCCTAGCCAATTATCCCTTGTGAGACTCAAACCCTGCACCTTGTGTTTGTAAGGCAAATACCTTAGCCATTAAGCCACCCTCCCAATCTAGCTCTGAAAGACTCCTGGTGGAATGGACGGATATTCCAGAGGGAGATTCTGGCTCGTCAAGGAATGGACTCGACTGCTGATCCAAGAAGGAATCCGTAGATGGGGAGTATCTAGTCCTCAGTATATTCAGGACCTTCAGCACAGTGGTCTGTTGACCAATAACTTGCTTTGTAGGGGAGGAAGAGACCAGAATGCTTGAGGATACTACTGTTGGTGTCAAGAGGGTCACTGGTACCGATGGTAATGTCAGCGCTATAGAGGATTTGGTAGGTTCAATATTGGTCAGAACTGTGGGAGATGAGATGAACATTGATGCCGTAGTATGAGTCTGTGCAGGTTTTGACATTTTGGCCTTGGTTCCAAGGACTGAGGAGAAACCTGGGCCTTAGATTTACCTTGGTGTACTTCAAAAGATGCAGGCACTGAGTGGCTCCTTTTATTTGGACTCTCTTCTGTGAGACTTGGCAGTCTCCGCCTCAGACAAAGCCTCACCAAATGGACATTTTAGCAGCCCTTTGAAGATAAGTATGTTATGCCGCTCTGCAAGGGTTCCATCACTGAAACCCTTTCAAAGTTAACATGGTGGCTGGATTTTCTAAGTGTGGCACACCTAAACAAACACATGAGATGCCCAGAGATGGGCATCTTTCTGCGACATTTGTCACACTGTTTGAAACCTGCGTTTCTTTTGTTTTTTCATCTTACAAAAATCCTAGGCAGACAAGCAAACATACACTACAAAAAAAAAAACAAAAAAAAACAAAGGACAGAATAGAGATACAAAAAAAATAATAAATGTAAGGTTCCAACAATGGTACTAAGATTACCCACAAGGGAATATAAAGAAGAGGAGAAAAAACAGGATACCAGTGATGGTATCAAAGGAATAGCAGAGGCAGAGGAAAGGGAAAGGCCTATACCAACGATGGTAAGAATTTACTGACAAGGTAAGAAAGGAATTGCAACCAACACTCACAGCAATTAAACACATAACTAATGACCACTACCAGGAAAAAAGTTGAGAAATAAAGCTACATAAAAATGTGCATTATATATTTTATATATATAAAATTTAGCACTTGGCTGAGAGCATGGCTGACCAGTCTGATTTTCTACGTGGCAAATGAGATCTGAAGGGAAGAGAAGCACTATGGGTAGCCTTGGCTTGAGAGTTTCTGGCTGGCGCTAGCTTGATGTAATGGCAGAGTCGGTTCCAAGGGCTCAGAACCAAACCCAACAGTTCAAAAATTAATTAAGATTGACATCAGATCAAAAATGTTCAACAGTATTTGTGGAAAACATTTCATGATATAAACTGCAAATTACATAAAGCAGTTTTGTGTAATGTGCAGTTAGGAGCATTTTATATGTCAGGAGGGGGCAGTATTTTCAGTGGCTGTCATAGGTAATGATAAAAGTACTACTTCAGTTTTAAGAAATACAGGTTTTAAAAACAAGACAAAGGTTGGACAAAGACAAGTTTAAGTTAACATGCTGTGACCATGGGTTGGAGGAGTGTGGTGGAGGGGGGGGGGGGGGGTAAATCTGCACTGATTATATATACAGTTGAAATGTTCTTAGTTTTGCAAAGATGAATGTCTGGATTAATGCCCTTGGCTTAATCTATATAGTTGTTTTTTTAAGCAAGCTTGAAAAAATAAGAAAATTAAAGCCATGAAGTGCCAAGTTTCTTGCATATCCAACTTTATTATCCTCCCTTAGAAAATGTTCAGTGGAAGTCACGAAGTCTACAGCTGAAGGCAAACGTACATTCTGCTCAGAGTGAAATAATCCTTTATGCATCTGCAGAGTCAGTTTTCTCTCTAACTACATTTCCATGTAGACAAGTTGTCTGCACATGTAAGCCATTACTCAAGAGCAATGAGCTTTCTTTGTTGAGGGAAATGCAAAATTTAAAGGTAAAAGAGCAAGCAGTTCAATAGGAAAAAACAGTGTGAAGTTACTGGAATTGAATAAGAGATAGCAACTTCCTTAGCAGTCTTAATACTTTAATGCATTTAATAGAACAGCACATAATTTTACTTAAAAAGGCAGCCAGTGCACTTCTCTGAAGGCATATAAGTGTAAGTGGAAGCACATGCTGTAACTTGTGCTTTCGCATGAGTAACCTTAACTTTAGGTTATGCATATGGGCGCAGCTGTTATTTATAGGACTGAACAAAATTTTTTGAAGATGCATAGTTTTGTGTGCTTGCTCTAATTTATTAGGTTATAGGAATATTCAGAAATGTATTTTAATGGTTTTCATTAAAACAAACAGTCTTGAAAAGAAGTGTGACAGGTTCAAATGAAGATGACTAGAAACTGTATAAAAGATCAACCTGCCCAACGTTACTATGCACACAAAAACTGGAAATCCACATCATAAAATGCCATGTATAACATGTGGAAACAACTTAGGATGGCTATGTTATTCACGTTATCTTGGAAGGTAAATAAATGCCCTTACAGTTATAGAAAAAATGGAGAGAGTACTGAATTACATTAAGGAAAGCAAAATGCAAACAGCAACACTACAGGAAAAACATTTGGATAGCAATTAACATGTGAATCTGATAATGGATTTCAGGATATTCAACAGAATATCAGGGGCAATAGAAAAGGGAAGTAATTATACCAACTGCTAGAGGAGTTCCAATAGTGACAAAAGAGGAAATAGTTAACTATAGATTTGTGGTAGGAAGGTGTTATTGACCAGGGAGGAGAATTACACTGGTATTTATATTCCAGCAAAAACTGCCATTCTAGAGCTTAAGAAATTTTTGGAAAAATAATCAGCTTTTAGCAGGGAATATTACTTATAGATGGGGAATGAAACTTGAATGACTATGTAGAAGGGAAAATGTAACAAGAGGGTAGATTTCTGAAGAAATGTAAGAAAATATTTGGTATGGAAGATGCGAATTCAGTAGTAGGAAATCAGTTTACATATTCTCCAAGGTGCAATAAAATGCACCAATAAAAAAATGCAGGACAATAAAGTAAACAATGAGACACTTGCACTTTCCCACCTACCTGTTAAGAAGAAATTAAGGAACAGGTTTGTGTCTTTCGGCTTTTCCCGGTTAGGGGTCGCCACAGCGGAACTCCGGTCCGCTAATGATTGGCAGTAGAGTTTTACGTGCTGGCTTGCCGGGCCTAACGGACAACCTTCAACGAAGGAACACCCGTTCACACATGTCGCCCCACAAGACGCTCTGAGAATCGAACGGCCAACGTCTAACTGTGAGGCGACAACGCTACCGCACCACCCAGGAACAGGTAAGCAGCAATTATTCAAGCGTGATCATGGAAGACAAATTTCTTTTAGAAGTTGCAGCTAATTAATGGAATGGATTAAAATGAAAAAGGAAGTTATGTACTCACCATAACGTTCCATCCGAGTAGGTAACTTCATTTGTCTGCAACCTGTGGGTAATGGATCCGTCTTCTGATCCGAGCCGGCTGCTTTACCTAGCTAAAAGATCTGAGCTCCTAGCTCCTCCCCCTACCCATAATCCCCTGCTACACATCCCACATCCTCAGATCGAGTTTGCCTATAAAAACTTCACAAGACCCTCAAGAGAGGCCAGTAGTAACCTACTGCCTAACAGCATGAGCAATCCTATCCCATGGTTAAGAAGCATGAAACTGGTTAGGGGGAATGGAAGGGGGGGGGGGGTCGGTTGCAGACAAATGAAGTTACCTACTCAGATGGAACGTTATGGTGAGTACATAACTTCTTTATCTGAAGTAGTTAACTTCATTTCGTCTGCAACCTGTAGGACAGAGTCCCCAGCTACCTAGAAACCTTGGGAGGCCCTCAAGGAAGAATATTCCAGAGCACCATGGAGTCAAAGGAAGCCCTACTCCTGGATATCATATCCAATTTATAATGGGAAATGAATGTATGAGAGGAGGACCAAGTAGCTGCTGAACATATGTCGTCTATAGGGACTCTAGACCAGAATGCTGCAGAGGTAGCTATGGATCTGGTTGAATGAGCATGGATTCCCCAGGTACCCGTTTGTTTGAAGCTAAATAGGCCTGAATGATGCATTGTGAAATCCAGTTGGCTAAAGTAACTTTGGTAATAGGTTTACCTACAGAAGACTTGGCAAAGGACACAATTGATCAGATTTGTGGTTGGTCTCTGTCCTGTGCAAATAAAAACGCAGTTGTCTATGTACATACAATTTGTGTAATGTGTATTCTCCTTTGCTCTGGAAATTGAGGAAAAATACTGGCAGATTAATAGACTGATTAATGTTCGACTCAGAGGCTACTTTAGGGAGGAAGGAAGGATTAGTCCTGAGAGAAACTCTGTTCTTATGAAATATTAGGTAAGGGGGTTTAATACAGAGGGCTTGAAGCTCAGACACTCTCCTGGCTGAAGTTATTGCAATCAGGAAGGCTGTTTTCCAAGATAAAAATTTCAACTGAGCAGAAGCAGCAGGTTCGAAATGAGGGCCCGTCAAAGCCTGTAGGACCAATGTTAAGTCCCATGGTGGGACCGCAGACTTAACTGGCGGTTTTAACAGAAAGGTGTGTTTTAAAAAAGTTTTGCAAATCCTGGTGGAAGCCAGTGATCCTACATCATCCCAACATGAAAAAGAGTGATAGCTGCCAACTGTACTTTAACCTTAGATGCACTGGCTCCCTGACGAAAGATATGGAACAGAAAATCAAGAATAGTCGGAATAGGGACAGTAAAGGGGCCTAAGCCCCTGTCTTTGGCCCAGATGGAAAAACGTTTCCATTTACTACTGTAGATTTTTCTGGTAGAAGGTTTGTGTGCTGTTAACAGAATAGCTTTCACTGGTGATGAGATACTGGGAGTCCTTGCTATCAGCGGAACTGGATCAACCAAGCCGTGAGCTTGAGGTCGCCCAGGTTTGGGGGTTGTAATCCCACAGGATGAGAAATCAGATCCGGAATGGGATCCAAGATCCAAGGAGGAACTACACTGTGAGACTCCGGTAAGGGAACCAGATCTGGTGAGGTCAGAATGGGGCTATGAGGATTATCTTGCTCCTCAACCGATGGGCTTTCTGCAGGAACTTTGTCATGAGCGGAAGCGGGGGATGAGCATAAAGGAGACTGGGGAGGCCAAGCATGAACCAGAGCGTCTCTGGGGCTCCCCCCTATTGGGGGAATTAGAGCGAAAATTTCGCTGCACTTTGTGTTTGACAGAGAAGCAAAAAGATTGCAGCAAGGTAGACCCCATTTGAGGAAGATTTGTTTCGCTACTAACGGGTTTAGAGACCACTCGTACGGTGTGAGGATCACGAGACTTAGCTTGTCCGCAAGGATGTTGGTCCGGCCCGGAATGTGCGTTGCTACCAAAAAGCGGTTGGTGGAGATCGCCCATTCCCAAACTCTCAGTCTCTCGGCAAAGGGGATAAGATCTGGTTCCTCCCTGTTTGATGTACCAGACCGCATCCATGTTGTTTGTCTGAATTGCAATAGTTCCCAGAGGAAGAAGGTCTTGTAAGGGCTTGCAACGCCAGAAGCACCGCCTCATCTCCAGAACACTGATATGCAGAATTGTCTCTGAGGGAGTCCACGTGCCTTGGACGGTTCTGCCCATAGCGTGCCCCCCCCCCCACCAGAGGAGAGAAGCATCTGTGGTCAACGTGGCTTGGGGCTGAGGTATGAAACTGTCTCCCCTATCGTAGCTCCTGAGAGTGAAGCCACCAGAGAAGGGAGTCCTTACAAACCCTGCTCAAGGGAATCGGGGAGTTCAAGGGGTGCAGTAAAAGTGACCACTGGACCTGAAGAGTCCACTAAAGAATTCTCATGCGCAGTCGCGCAAAGGGCGACAGACCGATGGCTGCCGCCATGGAGCCCAGAGCTCTCAGGACTAATTCCGCAGGTGGGGCTGGGGATTGGAGAATTGCCAAAACATGGAGACACACTGTGCAACCTGTCTGCTAGAAAGGCCTTGGAGTGGCGTGTATCTACCTTGGCCCCTATAAATTCCAGAACCTGCACCCGATGAAGGTACGATTTTTGAAGGTTTACAGTAATACCCAGACGCTGAGTAAGAGCCAGGGAATAATCCCTGGCAGAGCTGATGCCTGGTGGAGGTGCTGAGGAGCCAGTCGTCCAGGTATGGAAAGACCCGAATGCCCTGAAGTCTCAGGTGGGCTGCAACCACTGCCATGACCTTGGTGAACACCCTGGGGGATGAGGTGAGGCCGAACGGAAGAGCCCTGAACTGATAGTGACTGGCTCCCAGCCGAAAGCGGAGGAACCTCCTGGATCGTCTGTCCATTAGAATGTGGTAGTACGCATCCTTGAGGTCTATGGAGCACATCCAGTCGTTCTCCCGTAGGAAGGGGAGAATAAACTGCAGAGTGACCATCCGGAATTTCTCTTTGGGGATGAACAGGTTTAGAGATGAGAGGTCTAGGATAGGCCTCAGGTCCCCCGTCTTTTTTGGCACTATAAAGAACCTAGAGTAATTTCCCAATCCGGACTGGCCTGGGGGGACATGCTGGATGGCTCCTTTTTTCTAATAGCTTCGAAATTTCTGAAGCTGCCGCCTCCCTTTGATTGGGTGGGACATTAGGGAGGAGTTTCAAAGGAGGGGTAAGACTCAAAGGGATTGGAATAACCTCTGGATAGAATTCGGAGCACCCACCGATCCGTAGTAATGGACTCCCAAGTTTGAAGGTGCTCCGACAGACGCCCCCCGACTGCCTCCAGAGAGGGACAGTCGGGTAAGCCCTCAGGGCTGTTGCACGGGCCTCTCAGAGAAAGGTTCGAGACCAGAGATTCCTCAACCCCCCTCCCCCTCTGGGCTGGCATCTACCTTGCCCTCCTCGGTCTCTGAAGGACAAGGGGTCCTAAGCGGGACGGCACTGCTGTGATTCCCAGAACCACTTTTGTCCCCTCTGGTTCCTCGAGAAGGACCGTTGGGGGTTAGAGAAGCAGATCCCGACGGCAGACAGCGTCTTCCTGTATTTCTCGCTTTGGACCAGCATGCTGCGGACGGTCTTGCCAAAGTGCGTAGAACCGTCAAAGGGCGCGTTCGCGAAGGACGCCTTGAAGGGTTCTGCAAAAATCGCAAAGGCGGAGCCAGACATGGCGCCGCAGAGCGATGCCTGCTCCGCTGGCTCTAGCTGCTCCCTCCGTGGCATGGAGAGTAGCCGCATAGATGTGTTAGTAATAGATTTCAGAGTGGCCATGCGAGCCGAAAAGGTGAGTTTGTCCTCTACCGCCATGGACTCCGGGTGGGGGGGGGGGGGGGGTCCAAGTGATGACGTGTGTCATATAGTTCAACGCCCTCACAGAGAAGGTAGCTGAAGCAAACATCTGCTTTCCAATGTGGTCCAACGTCCGAAATTCCTTATCTGGAGGGTGAACCAAGGAACTCTCCTGCGCTAGTTACTTCTTGGTGGCAGCTGCCACCATGGCATCCACTGGAGAACCTTTAGACCATGCCAGTCTATCAGAAGGGGGACTAAGTATTTTGTCTGGGCTTCTGGGGATTGGCTCCATGGTCTCCGGCTCCTTCCAAGCCCTGGTGGTAATTAAATCCACCAGTGGGTCAGCCGGGAGGGGGGGGACACACCCAAGAAGTATACGGGCCTGCAAATGCCTCCAGGAACACAGACTCGTCTGAGGAAGGTTTTTGGGCAGACCACCCTCTGATTCGCAACATCTCCAGGTCTCCAAAGGAGACATCCTCAGGGGGTGACCATGGGGAAACTTCCCCTTCCTCCAAGTCTGTGTCCTCAGTGAGGAACTCGGGGGAGTCCCGGTGCCTCCTTTTGCATTTCCGTTTGTGAGGAACCTCCTCGGTGGGGCTATCCGAAGAGGGCTCACCCACGAGGTCTTGTTCTTCTAAGGGAACCAACTGGAGCGCCGATGCAGGCTGTCCCTGTGGCCGGATGACTGAAGACAGGCCCAAATGCGCAGGGTTGACTGATGGATTCGCAGCCCGGACCAGGGATCTGGAAGTCCTCGACAGCACCCTTTCCACTACATCAAACGAAGAGGGCGAACCACTCTCCCCTGGCTCCGAGAGCAGCCCCCTCTGCTCCGATGCAGGGATCGGCATCAGAGCCGAAGCGGTCGGACCAGAGAGGGAAGTGAGCTCAGACCTAAACAGCGCCGCAGACAGTACCCCCCACGGATCAGATGCTCTGCTCTCAACCCCGAGAGCTAGGATCCGACACGCTTGAGAGCATAGTCAGCGAAGTAATCAAAACTGTCGGCATCGATGGTTCCCCGGGTCTGAAACGGCACGGATCCAAAGACTCCAAAACCCATCGGGTCGGAGAAGGAGCGATCGGGGTAAAGAAAGTGGCCAAGCTGGGGGAGGGGGGGGGCTGGAGCACCCCCATCTGCATTTGAGCCTGCAGGAAACAACGCATCATCCGGTCCAAATCAGGGTCTGTCAAGCTTCTGGTGGATCTGGAGGTCGTAGAGGCGGGCCTGGAGGGCCACCTCGAGGGAAACCGGTACTCCTCTTCCGGGTCTGGGGAAAAGCAAGGAGAACGGAGCAGAGAATGAGGAGAACCAGAGGCCCTCTTAGCGGGACTAGCTACCTTCGCTGGCAGGGCTGAGGGATGAGACTGAGCCCGCCTTTTATGCTTGTGCCGGTCCTTCTCTCTTTTTCCTTAGAGGAAGAAGAGTCCCCCTCCCCCTGAGAAGCAGCGGTAGAGTCCCCAATAAGGGAGGAGGATTGGAAGGCACTGAAGCAGAAGCCGCGACCGGTGCCTCAGAGGGAGAGGAGGAAGAAGAATCCGGGGGGCAACAATCCCGCCAGGATTAGCTTGTTCCTCCTATCCCTGATAGCTCGGGGGTTGAAAGCCGCACAAACCTGGCAGCTGGTGGATAAATGGGCCACCCCCAGGCAAATAACGCACTGAGTGCGGCCATCGGCTGGGGACAGCTTATGACCACACAGTGCATTTAGTAAAAATGGCTTTAGGCCCGTCAGCTACCACACAATCACGCACTAGGGGGAGGGAATGAAACAAAATTTTAAGTAAATTTACCACAAAAAAATATGCTAAATATATTAGTTGATAAAGGGGTCTAAACAAAACACACACCAAAGAAAATTAGAAAAAAACGATTTTAAAAGGTTTTTATCAAACTGGAAATATCTCACCCACACCTAAGAGCTCGTCTCTAGAAGCTGCTACAAGCCGCGGCAAACCAGATCTGAGGACGGGGGATGTGTAGCAGGGGATTATGGGTAGGGGAGGAACTAGGAGCTCAGATCTTTTAGCTAGGTAAAGCTGCCGGCTCAGATCCGAGGACGGATCCGATACCCACAGGTTGCAGACCAAATGAAGTTAACTACTTCAGATATGGAGTTTAAAATGAGGTAGAAATGAGAGAAAGCTTGTGTTATTAAGTAATAGGAATTACGTAGAGGGGCTGACAAAGCTTAAAGTAATGCAGAATAAAAAGAATCAAAGAGGTGCAACTGCAGAGTGCTAAAGAGAAACTGAGGGAGTATCTGGATAATATAAACGAGTTTAGAAAGACAGCATTAGTTGCTCTTTGTGGCCTGTGACTGATTAGCCATCTGAATACAGAAAGATCATACAAGTATACTTTTTGCACTTAAACTGTTTCAGTGATAGTTAAAACTGTGCTGCATTTATTTCTTTGCTTGAGATTGCTTTTCTCAGTGTCTACATTTTGTTTTTCCCCCACCCAAGTGTTGTATTCTTAAACTTGGTGGCTTTGGAATTGCCCACCCTTGCTGTAAATTTGATTTTGGACACTCCTCCCAGTCCCATCTTAATTGCTTATTGTACGGAGTACATTGCAATCATTTGGTAAGGACAACCCCTTGCTTCTTTGATTTTGGAACACTCCTCCCACTGCGATATCAGCTCATTATATTGTGTACAGAGATCGCATTTGGAAAGGCCAATCCCCTTAGTTTCTTAATCTTGAATTATTTTCTGTTTCTTCCCTCTCCACTAAAAAAAATACACTTTCTTCAGCTGCTTTCACTGTAAATGTGTTCTTCCTACATTACCTTATTTTTCCTTGCTGCTTGCTCTAAGTGAAGTGCTTTTATTCTGCTGTATTTATTACTACTTGTTAGTAGCCAGATTAAATTGGTCCGCAACTCCAACCTTCTTAGTTTTGGTTTTAGCACTTTGGCTTGAGAACAGTTATTTTGCATTTAAGGTTTTCGTGGTCTACACTCTTGTGGACAAACCCTCATCAAAACCCTCTCTCCACAAGTCCAAAGTTTTCAAACACTGTCTGGAACACTCCCAGTTTCTCCTACAAGCCTGGTCGACATGGGCATACTGAGACAGTGTAGCACCTGCCTCATGTTCACTGAGGACCCTCTTCTCCTAGCACAATTCTACTTGTGAAAAATGCATCTATATAACTAAAGTACAGTGGTGTACCTACCATAAATGTAGCTGTTAGAGTGTATTCACTGTTGCAGTCATTACACTTGGGTTACACTGCTGGCAGGCTACCCGCAGTCGGCCGGAATTCCAAAGTCCTGGTCCGGCATCGGTTGCTGTCGCCTCTTCCCTGACGTCAGTGCGCCAGGGGTATATAACATGCAGCCGATGCCATTTTCTTCAGTTTTTCTTGCCCCAGATGTCAGGTGCCCCCAGAAGGGTAGGCTAAAAACATTGCTTATAAATAGCATGCACTAAAAGAAACATTACCTTCATCTACAAGCAAATTCACCACATAGGTTGTATAGAATAGAGAAGTACATACAAGTCCCAGCAAAGAAAGGGAGATGGTGGGTGGGTAACCTGGACTGCAACAGTGAATACACTCAAACATATACATTTATGGTAGGTACACAAATGTACTATGTTCATCGTGTTTCACTGTTGCAGTCATTACACTTGGGTTGAATCCCAAAGCTGAGGTTGGGTGGCTGGGTCTAAATAGAATTAGAAGTGGATATAAGGCCCTGCAGAACTGCAGTGGCAAAGCCTGCTCTGGATTTAGAGTAAAGAGGCAAGTGGTAGTGCTTTGTAGAAGTGTGCACTGAAGTCCAAGTTGCAGCCTCAAAAAATATCCTTGAGTGGTACTCCTCTGAGGAAAGCTGCTGAGGTGGCTGCTGCCCTGGTCGAATGTGGCCTAATGCCCTTAGGCACTGATTTGCCATGTTGTGAACAGCAGAAACGAATGCAGTGTCCAATCCATTTTGAAATAGTCTGCTTTGAGATCGCCTTTCCGTTTGATCCTGCAGCATATGCCACTAAAAGTTGCTCAGTCTTTTTGAACGCTTTAGTTTTGTCCAAGCAGAAGCGTAGCTGTCTGTGTATGTCCAAAGAATGCAGAAGTCTCTCCCCTTTATTCTGGGGATTTGGATAAAACGTAGGCAAATGAATGGTTTGATTACAAGCCACACTGGATACTACCTTAGGCATAAATGTTGGATTTGTCCTTGGAGAAACCCTGTCCGGATGGAAAATGATAAAAGGTTCCACCAGACATTAATGCCTGTAACTCAGACTCTTCTTGCTGAAGTTGTTGCTAGGAGCAGAGCTGTTTTACATAAGAATTTTATCTAGGCTGTACTGGCTGGCTCAGAAGGAGGCAGTGTGAGCTTTTCCAAGACAAAGTTGAGGTCCCATGCAGGTATTGGTGCTCTTCTTGGGGGTCTAATGTTTTTAGCCCCTCAGATACTGCCTTAATAATGGATGTGAAAAAACAGGCGGGTCCATATTGTAATGAGCTGAAATGGCAGAGGCATGGATCTGAATTGATGAAAAGGATAGGCCTTTGTCCAGCAACTCAGTTAGGTATTGTACAATCTGAGGAATATTTGGTACAAGCATGTGAATTCCTTGTGCCTGGTTCCAAGCACAGAATCTCTTCCACTTTTCTGCATATGATTTTCTGGTGCTGGCCCTCCTGGACCTCCAGAATAACATCCATAACTGCTTTAGAGAGAGGTGTGCCCCTGAACGGTTACATTATCCACCATGCAGACAGATTTAGGGTTCCGAGTTGGCTGTGCAGTATCTGACTGCTTTGTTGGGTCAGCAAATGAGGAATTTGAGGTAATGTCCAGGCTGGTCCTCGAGACAAGCTCTTTCGGATTGGGTACCAATGCTGGTGGGGCCAGTCTGAGGCAATCAGGATAATTTTTGGCTTCTCTTGTCTGACCTTTAGGAGTACCTTGGGGAGGAGAGGTAGTGGAGGAAAGGCATATACTGTATGGGTTTTCCAGCTGAATGATAGAGCATCCACTTTCATTGCTTGCTTGTGATAAGTCCTTGTACAGAATCTCTGTAGTTGGCAGTTGAGGGGAGGCAAATAGATCTATGTCTGGGCATCCCCATTTCTTTGTTATCATGCTGAAGATTTGTGGATCTAGCTTCCACTCGTGAGGATCCATGAGGTTTCTGCTTAGTCTGCCAGAGTATTTGTCTTTCCTGGCAGGAACTGTGCTTGCAGGTGTACTTGATAAGTCAATGCTGTGTTCCACAAAGTCATGGCTTGTCTGCAGAGGGGTAGGAATGTGTGCCTCCCTGCTTCTATGTACCACATGACTGTAGTATTGCCCGTCTTTAACAGCAGTTGACCTGGATGAAGTAGATCCTTGAAGGCTGTCAGGGCATTCTAAACAGCCAACATCTCTTTTTGATTGATATGAAGAAGCACTTAGCTTGTGGGTCAATTGCCCAGAATACATTTTGCCTCCTAATATTAGAACCGGTTAGTGGCCCTGCAAGAGGCCTCCAAAGAATCAAAACCACATTGCAAATTATGTGTTCCCACTTGTTCAGCTGCATGCAATAAATCCTGCATTTCCTTGTTTTCTGTACATTCAGTTAGACATTTTCTGTTTTAATAGTGACATTAAGTACTGCTGATATTTAAGCATATGAAATTGACAATTTAAGGCCCTCACAGCCAAAGTAACAGAAGTTTAGACTTTTTCCCCCCCCATCTGTCCAGTGCTCTTGAATCTCTATCAGAAGGGATACAGTTTTTACCAGTGGAAGCTTTGACACCCATAGGACCCTAAGATATGGCTTCTGGGTCAGCAGCAGGGTTTTTATATAGAAATGTATGGGAATCTGGGACCCTGTAGTATCTGTCAGGCTTTACTGCTGCAGGGGGTAGAGAGTCTGGAGACAGGCCGGACTCCGAAAAACGTCTACAATGTCCAGAAAGTACAGTTTTGTACCTACCATAAATGTAGATGTCCGATAGGAATGCATCTGCAGTCCTTACAAATGGGTTGTCCTGTCGTCAGGCAGGCTTCGGTCAGCCAGATTCCAAAGTCTGGGTCTGGCCTCGGCTGGTGTCGCACTTCTCCCGACATCATAGCTGCAGTTATTCGGGTATAAAGGCATCAGCCAACGCCATCTTCCTCTGTTTCTTGCCCCAGATGCCAGGTGCCCTCTTGGAAGGCTAAATTTGGATAAATGCCAATGTTTCCAAATGGTAGAGAGCAAACACAAAAAATAAGCATGTATGTACATATATACAAACAAATACACCATAATAGATCCCCTCTGGTACTCCTAGGGTATTTGCCCATCTTATAGCTAGCTGGGGGGGAAGGCGGGTGGGTAATCCTGACTGCAGATGCATTCCTATCGGACATCTACATTTATGGTAGGTACAAAACTGTACTATGTCCTTCAAGGATGCATCTGCAGTCCTTACAAATGGGTAGAATACCATAGCCAAACTAGGGGAGGAGGAAAAAGGAGAGATTATGGTGTAGTTAGGATCCCTTGTAAAACAGCAGAGGCAAAACCTGCTCGGGATCTAGAGTATAAAGGTAAATTATAATGCTTGGCAAATGTATGTACGGAGGTCCAAGTAGCAGCCTCTATAATGTCCTTGGCAGCCACTCCTCGTAAGAAAGCTGTGGTAGTGGCTGTAGCCCTTGTAGAGTGAGGCCTGATGTTCTCTGGAGTTTTCTTTCCATGGTAAGAGTAACAAAATCTAATGCAATTTCCTATCCACTTGGAGATTGTTTGTTTTGAAATTGCTTTTCCTTCCCTTCCTGTTGCATATGCTACCAGTAGCTGGTCAGTTTTTCTATTGCCCTTGGTCCTGTCCAGGTAGTAGCGTAACTGTCTATGTACATCCAAGGTATGCAACAGTCTTTCTCCCCTATTCTGTGGGTTGGGGAAGAATGTAGGTAGGTGGATAGCCTGATTTAAAGACACTCTGGATACCACCTTAGGCATAAATGTAGGATTTGTTCTCATGGATACTCTATCTTGATGGAAGATCAGGAAGGGTTGCACTGCCATTAATGCCTGTAGTTCAGAAACCCTTCTTGCTGAAGTGATTGCCAACAGGAAAGCAGTCTTCCATGATAAGTACTGTAATTCTGCTGTTGCTGCTGGTTCGAAAGGAGGAAGTGTCAATTTTTCTAGCACAAAGTTCAAGTCCCATGCTGGCAACGGTGGTTTCCTAGGAGGTTTTACATTTTTAATTCCCCTCAGAAACTGCCTGAGCAGAGGGTGTGAGAAGACAGGAGGATCCAAGCTGTATTCTGCTGAAATAGCTGATGCATGTATCTTGATGGAAGAATAGGACAGGCCTGAGTGGAAGAGCTCTGCCAAGTATTCCAGGATGTTGGCTATGTTTACCAGTGACACATCTTCTCCCTTTGCAGTACTCCAAATGAGATATCTTTTCCATTTTGCTGCATAATTTTTTCTTGTTGAGGGTCTGCGAGCCTCAAGGATAATGTCTTTAACCCTTTGTGATAAATTCGGGTTAATTGATCTTATGTAATGTTCCAGGCCGTCAGCTGCAGAGTTTTCAGGTTTGGATGCAGGATGTTGTAGTTGTTCTGTGTTAACAGTAATGGAACCAGGGGTAGTGTCCATATTTGTTCCCGAGACATGCTCCTTAGTAATGGGTACCAATGTTGCCTTGTCCAGTCTGGAGCTATCAGAATGATCCTTGGACGGTCCTCTTTGATCTTCAATAGCACCTTGTGCATCAAAGGAAGTGGTGGGAATGCATATGCTGTCAGGTTTTTCCAACTGAAAGATAGGGAGTCCACCTTCCAAGCAAGTGGGTGATACGTCCTTGTGCAGAATTTCTTTAGCTGGTGATTCCGTGGGGACGCAAATAAGTCTATTTCTGGGAGTCCCCATTTTCTTGTAATGGCTTTGAAGATGTCCGGATGCAGCATCCATTCGTGGGCATCCGTGGTAGTCCTGCTTAATAGGTCTGCTAGAATGTTTTCTTTTCCTGGTACAAAAATTGCTTGTAACTGAATGTTGTAGCTCAGAGCCACATTCCACAGGTCCAGTGCCATCCGGCATAGAGGGTATGAATGTGTGCCTCCCTGTTTGTTGATGTACCACATCACTGTGGTGTTGTCTGTCCTTATCAACTGACCTTCTCGGAGAAATGGTCTGAATGTCTGGATTGCCAATTTTACTGCCAGCATTTCCTTTAGATTTATGTGCAGGTGCAGCTGGTCTTGAGTCCATAAGCCTTGTATGCACTTGTCCAGCATGTGGGCCCCCCAACCGAGGTCTGAGGCGTCCGTCGTGATGGTTTGACTTGGTTGAATGCTGTAGAAGGGCAATCCTGTGTTTGATTGGCAGGCCTGAGCCCACCATAGGAACTCTTGCTTCAGGCATGGGATTATTGGAATTTTGGTTTCTAGGCTGTGCTTGTGTTGAGACCATAAATTCTTTAGGTACCACTGTAGCTTTCTCATATGCAGTCTGGCATGAGGTACCAGTATTATGCAGGATGCCATGAAGCCCAGGGCTTGCAGTACTTTTCTTGCTGTTAGATGGTTCTGCTTTGTTAATGCCAAGAAGTAGAGAGGTAGTTGCTCTTGTTTTTCTACAGTTAGGAATGCCATTTGCTTTGATGTGTCCAGCTCTGCACCCAAAAAGGTTATTCTTTGGGATGGTATCAGCCTTGACTTTTTTATATTGACTGTATATCCCAGGGCTTGTAGCAGGTAAATGACTCTTTGTAAGTCTTCTGTTAGCTTATGTTGTCCGCTTGTATCAGGCAGTCGTCCAGGTAGGGGTAAATTTGGATTCCCTGAAGCCTGCAATGAGCAATTACTGATGCCAGGCATTTCGTGAACACTCTGGGCGCAGTAGATCAGCCAAAGGGCAATGCTGAGAATTGATAATGCTCTGATCCTGCAAGAAATCTGAGGTATCTTCTACAATTTGGTCGTATGGGGACGTGCAGGTATGCCTCCTTGAGATCTAGAGTTACCAGCCAAGACTCCTTGCCCAGCATGGGAAGAAGCTGCTGTAGAGTCAGCATTTTGAATTTTGGAACAATGAGGAATGTGCTTAAAGCGGACAGGTCGAGAATAGGCCTCCATTTGCTCTCTTTTCTTGGTACCAGGAAGAGTCTGGAGTAAAATCCCTTTCCTTGTTCCATAGATGGTACCTTTTCCACAGCTCTCATCATTAATAATTGAGATATTTGTTTTAGAGCTTCTGCCTTTTGAGTTGGTGGTAGGTTTGGCATTCCTCTCTTTCCTGGTAGAGTATGGAAATGAAACCTGTAACCTTGGTCTATAGTTTGCAAAATCCACTTGTCCCTTGTGATGTAATGCCAGTTCTTTGAAAATAAAGCTAGTTTTCCGCCTAAGGGTGCTTCTAGCTGTTCCCTGGTAGGCGGTGCCAGAGCCAAGTCACTGTGATTGTCCTGTTGCAGTGGTGGTGGCTGCGTCTGTGCCTCGCTGGTTGTTACCCTGCCACTGGCGTCCCCTGTAGGCACCCCTGGATTGGTTTCTGCCTCTTGACCGCCTATTCCTGCCTCTCTGTTTTAGAGGAGTCTGGAAAGGACCAATTTTTGGAGGGCCAATTCCTGCTAAACCTTGGAGGTTAGACCTGTAAGAAATCTTTCATTGTTTGTACAGATTTTGCCTTCTCCTCCATCTTCTTCAGTACCTGTTGTGCAGGAGAACCAAATAAATTGGCCTTGTCCATGGGAGCATCTAATAGTTTTGATTTGACATGGTCTGGTAAGGCCTGCTCTTTCAACCATGCATGCCTTCTGATAACTGTGCCAGTCATGGTTGATCTAAAGGAAGCCTCCAGTGCATCATAGCCGCATTTTAAAGAATGGTTACTAACTTGCTGAATGTTATGTACCATTTCCTGAACATACTTCTTATCAAAAGGTTCATCAGAGGACAGTTTTTTAGTTAACTGGTCTAGCATAAATTCTTGATATTGTATCATATGAAATTGACAGTTCAAGGCCCTAGCTGACAGAGTAGCAGAAGTGTAAACTTTTTTACCCCATCTCTCTAAGGACCTGGATTCCCTTTCAGAGGGAGGGTTTTTAGCAGAGGTAGATGCTACAGCCTTAGGTCCCTGGGAGATAGTTTCGGGATCTGCAAAAGGAGCCTTGTATAAATGGTGATGTGTCTCCGGGACCCTGTAGAACCTATCGGGCTTAGCAGGGGCCGGAGGTAAAGAATCAGGAGCAGTACAAGCATCATTAAATGCATCATCTACAACAGAAAGAACTGGAGGTATAGCTAAAGGCCTATGTTGTGGTAAATGCAAAAAAGTTCTAAGCCTTTTCCTGGAGTCTGAAAAATCTTGGCCCTGCCACTGAAATTGTTCCCTCATAGCATGCAAGGTTTCCCCAAAGGAAAATTCCTCAGGTGGAGAGGCAGAAGGGATGGACTCTTCAGCATCAGAGTCTTCGTAAGGGGAATAAGGAGCCGCTGGAGGGTCTGTATTATCTGAATCATCAGAGGAATCATCTGTGGACACTGGCTCAGGGGGCTCTGCTCTAGGCCTCTTCTCTGGAGGTGTACGAGAGTCCCTGTCTGGATGAGGTTGGGATCCCCGGATTAAAGAAATAAGATCCTCTGCCAAAGAAAGCATTTGGGAACTGGAACAGGGCCTGTGAAAGGGGGTCTTAACAGGCACAGTTTTTGTAGCTTTAGCTGCTTTAGCCCTGGCAAAGGCCTTAATGGACATGGCTGCAGGAGGCCTAGCAGCTCCACGTGCAGGAGTTGAAGTATCCAAGGGAATAGTGTCCGATAATTCCTGAGAAACCGCAACAGCAGGTTGGATTCCAGAAGCCGATTCCACCAGGTTAGAAGAAGCCTCGGTAGAAGGCATGTTTTCGGCTGAAGGAAGAACCGCTTGCTCGGTTTCAGCCGAAACAGAGACTCGCGGTTGGCTTAACTGCGGTTTCGGCCAAAACCGCGGACCGCGAGTGTCGGTCCTTTTCCTTGCGTTTTTTTGGATATTTGTGAAGTCGGAGGATCCGACGGCATAATAGAAGCAAAATCAGAGCCGAAAAACTGCTCAGCAAATTCCGACCGACGTCTAAGCGTCCGTCGGTTAAAAGAAGCACAGGCTAGACAAGCTGTTACGTCGTGGTCTGGGCCTAAGCACGGTAAGCAGTAAGAGTGGAAATCTTTATGAGGTATTTGTTTCCCACAAGTTAAACAGTTATTCACTTTTTCTGACATCGGCTGAGGCAAGAAAGAGACTCCAACGGAAGTCTTCGAAGTAGTATTCGGTAGTAGTAATCTCTGGTTCTGACCGACCGGCACTTGCGAACAGCTTCTGCTTCGGGCGCCACGCGGCAAGAAAGACTGGGGAAGATGGCGTTGGCTGATGCCTTTATACCCGAATAACTGCAGCTATGACGTCGGGTGAAGTGCGACACCAGCCGAGGCCAGACCCAGACTTTGGAATCCGGCCGACCGAAGGGCTGCCTGACGACAGGACAACCCATTTGTAAGGACTGCAGATGCATCCTTGAAGGACATCAGGGGGAATAGCAAGGGGCCTGTGCTGAGGAAGTAAAATAAAATCTCTGAGCCTTTTCTTAGATTTAGTAATCCTGGCTCTCCCAATGAAAGTGCTCCCTCATGGTATGCAGGGTCTCCCCAAAGGAAAAGCTGAAGGAATAGATTCTTCAAGATAAGAATCCTCATAGGGAGGAAGAGAGTATTCCTGATCAGAGGAGGAATCAGAGGAAATGGAAACCAGATCTGAAGATTCATATTCTGTCTCTTGCCTAGGCCTCTTATCAGGAGGGGGATGGGAACCCCTGATCTAAGTAATAAGGTCTTCGGCCATTTTGAGCATTTGTTTTTTTAGGCATGGAAGCCTGTCCTGGAGAATGCTGTACTTGTTTGTCTTCAGAGCTGCTTTAGTCTTTGGCTTAGAAGCTGAAGATGGCTTTGCATATAAAAAAGTTGGTCTGAAAACACCCTCAGAAGTAGATGCCTGCACAGCGGCTCTGGACCCATCTGAGGGTATATTTTCCGAGGATCCAATACCTTGAGTTTCCAGAGGCCCAGTCGGCTCCATGTGGGAGTCTGAAGCGGCCTGTGGCTCTGAGGTAGCGGGCGTCAGGGGCTGCGAAAGCGCCTCACTGAGAACCGGCGAACCGACTAGCTTAGCAAAAGCCTCATCGTCTGTTTTGGACCTCGGATGCCTGTCCTTTTCTTTATCCCTGCATTTTTTTTAGAAATTCTGGTAGTCTGTTCCAACAGCATTGTATAATTGAATCTTTGGCAGAAGTAATGAAAGGCAAAATCATACAGACGCTTAATGCGTTGGTTAAATCTGGCACAAAACAGACAACTAACAACGTCGTGGTCAGGGCCTAGGCAAGGAATACAGTAAGAGTGAAAATCCTTATGGAGGTATTTCTTCCCACAAGAAATACAATTAACTTTTTCTGACACTGGTCTGGAGCAAGAAAAAAAGTTTCCCCAACAAGGTACTTAGCTTTAATGAAGACTTCGGATTTGAAATTTGATTTCGAAAATCTCAGGAGTCGGCCGACTGGCACTTGCGAACAGCTTTTGCTTCGGGCACCGCACGGCAAGAAAGACTGAAGAAAATCGTGTCAGCTGCATCTTTTATACCCCTGGCGCACTGACGTCAAGGAAGAGGCGACAGCAACAGACACCGGACCAAGACTTTGGAATTCAGGCCGACTGCGGGTAGCCCTGCCAGCAGGATAACCCAAGTGTAATGACTGCAACACTGAAACACGATGAGCATCGTCGTGATCTGGGCCTAAACAGGTGACGCAGTAAAAATGAAAATCTCTGAGGTATTTGCTTTCCACAGGCAAGACAATTATTTTTTTCTGACATTGGTTAGAGCAAGGAAAAAGGATCCCCAACGGGGTACTTTAGAAGACTTCAGGTCTGAAACTTGAAAAACTAAAATTTCAGGAGGCGGCCGACCGGCACTTGCGAACTGCTTCTGGCGCTGCACAGAAGAAAAGCTGATGTAATGGCATCTGCTACATGTCTTATACCCCTGGCGACCTGACATTATGGAAGAAGCTACAGCATCCAACACAGAAATCCAAAGACTCTGGTAATTCAGGCCGACTGAGGGCTACCTGCAGACAGATAAACTCATATGTGAGGATTGCAACAGTGAAACATGAAGAACATCCTTGGACACCAAGATGAAAGTTTGAGATTGCTAATTGAACTCCAGTCCAGAATGGATGACATTGAAGCTAGGTAAGGATCAATATTGTGAGATGCCCATATAGAAAATCTCTTCCAGTTGATAAGATACAACTTTCTGGTAGACTATCAAGGACAGGATGTTAAAATACGTTGAGCCTCGGCTGAGAGGTTGAGAATCCAAGCTATGTTTGGAATTGGAGCAGCCAAGCTGTCAGTTTGGGGGAGTGAAGAGAAGGATGAAGAACCTCCGATGAATGGGTCAGAAGATTCGGAACCAGGTCCAGGATGCAAGGTTAGTCTAATAGATGAAGCTGAAGGAAGGGAAACCAAATCTCACGAGGCCAGTAAGGGGCTATTAAGATTATGGTCCTTCCCAGAATCTTTGCTTTCTGTAATACTTTGGGTATTAGAGGGAAAGGAGGAAAGGCATAAAGGAGACCCAGGGGCTAATTGTGCACCAGTGCATCCCTTGGGGGCATCCCCCAGCAGGGGGATTAGGGCGAAGTAGCTGCTGCATTTTGTGGTTGTTGGGGTTGCAAAGAGATCGCAGCAAGGCTGGCCCCATCTGCAAAAAAAACTTTGCGCTCCTTGTTTCTTTAGGGACCATTCGTGAGGCAAATGAATTGCCCTGCTTAGCTTGTCTGCTACTGCAGGAAGCATTGGGTGGAAGTAGCCCACTGCCACACTCAGGGCCTCTCGACACAGGGAATAAGATTTGGTTCCTCCTTGTTGATGTACCAGACCACTGATATATTGTCTGTCTGAACTGCAATTGTTGCCATAGGGAGAGTCTTGAAAGGAATGCAATGCTAGGAGTACCGCTCTCATCTTCAGGACATAGATATCCCCCCTATCAAGGAAGCATCCGTGGTCACCGTGGCTATAGGAGTGGGGTAAAACAAATGGATGGCCTAGAGTTACTTGGGATGTCAGCCACCACTGAATGTCCTTCTTGCATGTATTATGCTTTGGTGTGATATTGGAAGTTCCTGAAAGGACCATTGAGAGAATAGGAGCCACTGAAGTACTCCCATGTGCATCCAACTCAGAGTAATAGC